>NW_022436948.1:46486488-46535343 GCF_009761245.1 Sapajus apella | reverse complement strand
GAAAGAAAGAAAGAAAGAAAGAAAGAAAGAAAGAAAGAAAGAAAGAAGAAGGAAGAAAGAAAGAAGAGAAAGAAAGAAAGAAATTAATTCTAGTCAAACAAAATTTTTGTTCTGGTATTATTTCTTCAAAGTCAACCACTTGTAAAATCAAGCAAACAAACAAACAAAATAGTGGGTTCTTAGGAAATGGTTTCCCTGCTTTCGGTATACAGGGAAAAACACAATTAAGGTGAATAAAAAGAAAGTCTCATAGGCAGAACATTGGAGGAAAAACGGAATTTAACACATTCGTAACAGATTAAGAGAAAGAGAATCTGAAATAGATTCTGCTAGAACTATGAGGCTGAGATTCTGGAATTAAGATAACAGTCATCTTTATTCTTGGACAGCTGTTTCTTAGGACTGGATTGCTCATCAAACACTTATGTGGTTCACTCCCTTCAGGTCTTTGCCAAATGACACCTTATCAGGTTTGCCTTCCCTGCACATCCTATCCGCAACAGCTATCTCACTGGCCAAAGGGTACAAGCTTTCAGGTACAAGATGAATATGTGTTGGGAATCCAATGTATAGCATGGTGACTTTAGTTAATAATACTGCATTATTTACTTGAGTTAGTCATTCTATGGTATTTACTTCAAATGTGCTAAGAGAGTAGATCTTCAGTGTCTTCACACTGAAGCATAAAATGTGTAGTCAAGGATGTGTTAATTTGATCGTGGGAATCATTTCACAATGTATACGTATATCAAAGTATCATGTTGCACACCTTGAATATAGACAATATCTGCAATTATACCTCAATAAAGCTGGGGGAAAAAAACTTTAAAGAACCAGCAATCTCTTCTCTATCCCCAAAATCCATTACTGTGTTAATTTTTTTTTTAATGTACTTATCAGCATCTGATATACAGCTCTCTCTGCTTCCCCTATATGAAATGCAAGTTTCCTAAAGGCATCTTGGTGCTGAATCTCAAGCACCCAGTACTGTGTCTGGCACATCATAGGCACTCACTACATATTTACAAAGTGAGTCAATTACACACATAAACATTTTTATCAGACCATGTGATCAGGGGAATCTCAATCTCAAAATCACCAAATTCAGTTTCATTTCAAATCCCAGTTTTCTAAGATAGATGATGACACAATAATGGAAAGATCTAGAATTTCTGTTAACTATGAATGCACAGAAAGTCTGCATTTAAACAGAAAATCTGGAAATAATAAATTGATATTAAAATCACTGAGGGTATAAGATGATGAATCATAACACCAACTGTCTCTGAGGAAAAGTACTGTTTTAAGTGAGAAGCAGAGCTCTTGTCATGATTTCAAAGGGAAATACGAGAAAAAAACTTCCATTTTTCAGTAAGTAAAATTTGGGCTCTTGGGGGATTTCAATGTAACCATTTTAGAAGTATCAGTGTATTAAGAAAGTACCTTAATAAAAGTATCTGTGAAAACTGTGGGGAAAAAACATAATAACGTACAAGATATACACTGTGCCCCATCTGCCTTGGCACTCTTTTTCTAGCAGTAGTTAAGAGTTTTTGGCAGTGCTCCTCCAATGCAGTCCATGAGCCAGCAGCATCACTATCACCTGGAAACTTGTTAGAAATGCAAATTCTTCAGTCCCATCTATACCTCCTAATTTCTATCTCTGAAGTTGAGCTCCACAATCTATGTCTTTAAAAAGCATTCAGGTGGTTTCTTTTGCCTGTCAAATTAGAGAAGCAGATCTAGAAGAATACAACCATTAATCTTCTCGAGTTGAAAAATCTCCTGGAAGTTCCATCATCTTCATTATTCTATTACCCGCACGGCATAAGTTTTTTTCTGAGGTATAATAAAGACTGATTCTTCCAAATCACGAACACGTTTAAAAGAAAACTCAAAGATGCTAGCCTCTTGCCAGACTTAAATAATTTAGAATAATTTTGTTAGGTCTATCTTAGAAACAATTTCTGAAGCACATAGCAGGACTTTTCTAACAAGATGTGTATTTACTTCAGTGGGGCTACAATCAGAACGGTGGAGTATAATCC
Source organism: Sapajus apella (assembly GCF_009761245.1). Taxonomy (NCBI): domain Eukaryota; kingdom Metazoa; phylum Chordata; class Mammalia; order Primates; family Cebidae; genus Sapajus; species Sapajus apella. The sequence goes on along the minus strand of NW_022436948.1, from coordinate 46,533,295 downwards.
CTTTGCAATAGAAGGAAACATAAGAAAATATTATGGGGTCAAATAACACAGGCAAGAAAGAGTCTTTCTTCCTCTAAAAACTGACTAGGGGGATTCTGAGCTACTGGTCTCTGAAATGCAGTACAAGTCAACGAAGAGACTTTAGATTTGAGGAGAAAACACATAGAAATGAGGAAAAGCTAAGAATTTACTCCTGGCCAGGGCATGGTGGCTCAGGCCTGTAATCTCAGCACTTTGGGAGGCCAAGGTGGGTGGATCACTTGAGGTCAGGAATTGGAAACCAGCATGGCCAAATGGTGAAACCTCATCTCTACTAAAAACACAAAAATTAGCTGAGCGTGGTGGTACATGCCTGTAATCCCAGCTACTTGGGAGGCTGAGGTAGAAGAATCGCTTGAACCCAGGAGGCAGAGCTTGCAGTGAGCTGAGATCATACCACTGCACTCCAGCCAGGGTGACAGAGGCAGATGCGACCTCAAAAACAAAAAAATATACTTCTGAAATACTGTGAAAGTAGTATACCCCATATTGTAATGAGATTATTCACTCTCTCATCATGACCTTTGAAAAATGCAATCTTTTTTCCTAAGATAACTCAGATTTAACAAAAACTAAGTAAACAAACATGTTGAGTGTAAGTTTTCCCATACCTTTGCTGAAAATACAAAGTTATCACTCAAGTCTTAATAATTTAGAATCAAAATCAAAACACTCCACAACACCTACTCCTTTCTCTCAAAATGATTAATTAAGGGGGAAAAAAAAGTATGTAATGAAGCTAACGGATACATGTATTGTTTAGGCACCCTTCCAAATGTAAAATTTTCAAAACAATTTTTCATACTTTGATGATCGATATAAAACTGTGGTCTAAGGCCAGGCACAGTGGCTCACACCTATAATTCCAGCATTTTGGGAAGCTAAGGCAGGATGATTGCTTGAGCCCAGGTCTTCAAGACCAGCCTGCACAAAGAGAGATCCCCATCTCTAAATAAATAAGTAAATAAATAAAACTGTGGTCTAGGAAATAAATTGAAGAAAAGAAACTAACAGAGTTGACTGTCAAATACATAAACAGACACACATCCATAGTCTGCAAATGCTTCCAATTTGCAGACTATAAATGCACTATGTGATACTTTTCTGCTAAGGGCATGAGTCCTTACTTGGCTTTCCTGCTCCCTGGAGTTCATAGACTGAAGCAGGCCTTGAATCTCCTTCATGTTCCACCACTTGTTTGTTTCGATCACTCAGAAGGTCCTGCAGCATCCTTTCCTTTTGCTGTAGATGCTGGTACAGCTCCTCCACTACCTCGCTCCGCCCTGGTCCAAGTTTGCAGAGCAATGTTGCACTAAGATCCTAATACAGAAGGGACACTGTAAGTTTCTGAAGGAAAGAACCGCCTCTCGTAAATAGCACAGGACTTAAAAGACTATCACAGAAGAAGGAGCCATGAGATTCTTGAAAATAAGTGTCGCGTTTTATTCATTTTTGTTTTGCCAGGCCCGGAGCACAGAAGTCTCTAAATACATGTCCCAGGAATGAATACTAACAATATAGAAAACTATCTCTAGTGGCCACTTACGTACATATTGTTTTCTGAAATAAGTCTTTATCCTATGTTTTCAGGGCATGTAACAATTAATGTTAGATGTGGATAAATGGACACTCAGTTCATTTACTTATTTTCTTCCCAGTGTAACCTTATAGAGGGAGGCACAAAACAATAAGCTGAAAGGAAAACTAAACACTGTATTTGCTATCAGAGTGATCGTTTCTATTTCTGTACTGCCCAAAGGTACATGGTGAAGGAAACAGAGGAGCCATACTGCCTAGGTTACTGGATCTGCTACTTATTAGCTATGTTAGCTTGGACAGGGTACTTAGCTTCAGAAGTAAGTACCTCCTCTATAAAACACGGACAATAGTATGTGCCTCATGGACTTTGTGGAGAAAACACAATATAATAGTTGCACCCTGGCAGTGCTTCAGTAAAAGTAAGAGAGAGCGAGAGAAAATGAGAGAGAATATGTGTATTTATGTATGAACAAGAATTGGAAATAAATCAGATGTGAACAGAAATCAATATTCACTGGCTCTCCTCACAAAGTTCATATTACAAAAGAAAGTAGAAATGCTAAAATCTCTCACTTTCTAATCTGCAATGATGGAACTAATGACTCATATTTTTGGTTTTCTCCCCGCTTATAAAGCAGACGCCCCGGTTTTCAGAAAATGATGGAACAGGGTCCTGCTTCAGGCTTAGAATACAAGCGGGAGAGGAACACCAAGTCAGACACAGGTTTGGCTCTTACCTGCATAGCAGCTTCACTGGAGGAGGGCAGCCTCTCTAAGCCATGATCTCGCTCTCTCAGCAAGACGAAGCTGGCGCGGTTCTTTTTCTTTCTCTTCCAGAGCAAAAGAATTTTTCATCTATAGGCCACCGGAAGGAAAGGAAGACTCCTAGAGCTCTGTAAGGTTCACTATTCTTTTTTTTTTTTTTTTTTTTTTTTTTGTAGTAGGGGGTTGTTTCTTTTTTTCCCCGCCGGGGGGGGGTGGCGCGGGCTCTCCTCACCGCAACCTCTCCTGAGTTCAAGCAATTCTCCTGCCTCAGCCTCCCGAGTAGCTGGGACTACAGGCGTGCGCCACCATGCCCAGCTAATTTTTGTATTTTTAGTAGAGACGGGGTTTCACCATGTTGACCAGGATGGTCTTGATCTCTTGACCTCGTGATCCACCCGCCTCGGCCTCCCAAAGTGCTGGGATTACAGGCTTGAGCCACCGCGCCCGGCAGGTTCACTATTCTTATCACTCTTATTCAACAGGATGGCAGAATAGAAAACCAAATCCCGAAGAGGAAATTTAAGTAGACACAGATTTCTGTCATACGCAGTAGGCAAAATGATGATACATACCTTCAGAACAACATCTTTATCATATATTCGCTGGCAAAGTTTCTCAAACAACATTTCTTTTTCTTGTTCAAGGGCTTTGCCTGAGTTATCTCCAACTATAGGAGCTCCTGAAATTTCTGAGCCCAAAAATATTTTCTTTTATTTCTTTATCCAAGATTAACTAAATCGCCAAGTAATTTGTTAGTCATTCCCGACAAAAAACAACAAGATGCAGCTGGGCGGTGGCTCGGGCTGTAATCCCAGCACTTTTGGGTGGGGGATGTGGGTCACGAGGTCAGGTGTGCTCAAGACCAGCTTGACCAACACAGTGAAACCCGTCTCTACTAAAAACACAAAAATTAGCTGGGCATGGTGGCGCCCGCTTGTAATACCAGCTACTTGGGAGGCTGAGGCAGGAGAATCGCCTGAAACTGGGAGGCGGTGGTTGCAGTGAGCCGAAATTTCACCACTGTACTCCAGCCTGGCAACAGAGTGAGACTCCATCACAAAAAATAAAAAATAACAAGATGAAATCACTCTCCTCAAAAGTAACAAGTTTAGCAGAGATAACAGACATAGAAATTGTTAACTATTCTGCAACACACAACAGACACAACAGAACTCACTGCTCTGCAACACAGGCTGCCCTGCTAGGGTAACCCAGGCTGCACCGGCTAACTCAGCCTGCAGGTGTCAGTAAAGACCTCACAGAGGAGATACGTTTACAGGGAATCTTCATCAACACACTAGGATTTCCCAGGTGAACAAGGGAGAGGAAGGTATGCTAGTCAGAGAAAAAAAATTATGCACATTATGCATACAGTGAAAACATTGTACATTCAGTGAAATGTAGTGGATTGCATGTGACCGAAGCTTAGAGTAGGCGGCAGAACTGATCAGTGTCTTCTTAATGCTCCATTTTCCCTTCAAACTTTTATTCTATTATCAAAATCACTCTAGGTTTCGGTACAGTTTGCCTTCATCTATTAAACCGAGAGCGGTAGCCTAATCTTTGGCCTTCCCAACACCCAGAAAAGTGTTTGATTCACAGAGGTGCTTAATAACTATTTTCTGAATATTAAGTCTTCATAAAAGACTTCACAGCCGGGCGCGGTGGCTCACGCCTGTAATCCCAACACTTTGGGAGGCCGAGGCGGGTGGATCACGAGGTCAAGAGATCGAGACCATCCTGGTCAACACGGTGAAACCCCGTCTCTACTTAAAAAAAAAAATACAAAAAATTAGCTGGGCATGGTGGCGTGTGCCTGTAATCCCAGCTACTCAGGAGGCTGAGGCAGGAGAATTGCCTGAACCCAGGAGGCGGAGGTTGCGGTGAGCCGAGATCGCGCCATTGCACTCCAGCCTGGGTAACAAAAGCGAAACTCCGTCTCAAAAAAAAAAAAAAAAAAAAGACTTCACAAAAGACTGCTTAAGTCAGGGCTATGTGTACTGCTTCTTACGCTTGTTAGTAAGACTCTTAATTCACAAATTACATTTTCCATTTATTTTAAATCCTCCGGATTCCCAACTCTCAATTTTTTCCATATAGCAGGTACTTAACACAGGTGGATTAATATCTTAAAATTATGGTAACAAATTTCAGACTTCTATGAGCCTGGTTTTCACTGAAATCATGTAAACTCATCTGAAGCAACTGCTCCTTGTGAGTCCGACTACGGTTAAGGGGGCTGGATGTTCGCTCCCGGCTTCAAATCTCATTGTATAGTTCAGCCTCGGGGCACTAAAGCTGCTGGCTCTTCTGCAATTCTTGCGGCTGCGGCGACAGCCCACGGCGCGGTCGGCGATGTCTGAGGGCGGTCGTGTCCGGGGCGTCCTGTGGCACAGTCGGCGCTGGACATTAAGTCTTACCGGTGTGTCCACCCAGAGTTTCCGAGGAGAGTGCCGTCATCTGCGGCGCCTAAGGCAAGGTCGCAAGTCCGGGGCGTCTGCGGAGAGGTCGGCGAGTCGGTGGCGTCTACGGCATCCGTGGCCTGACGGCGGTGTCCACGGCGGGGTCGGTGTCTGCGGCATCCACGGCATCCGTGGCCTGACGGCGGTGTCCACGGCTGGGTCGGTGTCTGCGGCATCCACGGCATCCGTGGCCTGACGGCGGTGTCCACGGCGGGGTTAGTGTCTGCGGCGTCCACGGCATCCGTGGCCTGACGGCGGTGTCCACGGCAGTGTCCACGGCGGGGTCGGTGTCTGCGGCGTCTGCGGCGCAGTGAGCCGGTCGGCGGGCTGTGACGGGAGTCCGCGGTGTGGACGGCGCATAGGCGGCGCTCTAAGTTAAGGTTTACCCGGACGTCCACCCAGCGTTTCCGAGGTGAGTGTGCAGGCGGCGGCCCGTTCTGCACTGAAAGCTAAGGTTTACTGGGAAATCAAGGTTCAGGGGGAAGTCCTCCCAGCCTTTCCGAGGTGAGGGCGCCGCGCCAAGCTGAGAGGGCGGTGAGTCCGGGACCCGCGGCGCACAGCTGGGTCGATGTGCGCACGGGGGGCCTCCACAACTTTTGCTGTGCCCGCGGGGCGGGCTCCCCGGGCCCCCCTAGGCCTTAAGTTCCCTGCGTTGGATTCCTCGCCTGCCGCTGCCGCCTGCAGCCCGCAGCCCTGCTCTCCTGGGCTTTGAGGAAGAAACTCGCGGACGGGTCTTCCTGTGGCATCCCAGGTTTGGAGGGATGGAGCAGCCTTTGGGGACACATCCGCCTAGATCTGGTGGAGGACACTGACCCCCTCTGGGGACCTGAGGGGCGAGAGATCTCAAGCCCCAAATGTGCGAAGTAGGGGTCTTTATTGGCCTGCAGGATTCCGCGCCTGGCGCTGTCTCCAGGCTGGTGGCGGGCAAGCCCCGTGTGCCAGGTCCGGGATGCACTAGGGGAGCGTTTGTAGCCGTCAGTGAATCGCTTCAGGACTCGCGGGGCAAGTCTCAAATTCACCGCAGCATTTCCAATAGGTTGGATTGTGGTGGTGTTGTTTGCGCTCCGCACAGTTGCTGTGGTTTCCCTGTGTCTGTCTGTCTGTCTTAGGAGCTTCTCAGATCATCTCATTTGGCATCCTCGCACAGAAGAATTCAGCAAGACTTTTGGAATGGCTTCCTCGCTTTCCTTCTATCTTTCGCTGCTAAACTGCCTTCAAAAGGAAGTCTTTTCTTGCAGTGCTATCTTTTCTTTGACTCCCAGTGCTTGACGCAGTTAAAGAAAAGTGATCTGCTTGTAGTTTTTAATCTTTGTTCCGAGCTGATACGCGTTAGTAGCTTTCTTTTGTTTTTAAATTTTATTGGTAAAATTTCACCTGTGAACCAGAAGCTGATGTTTTCTATTCTAAAATGCTAGCTTTAAGATTTCTGAGAACTTTGTGTCAAAGAAATCTTGGAAAAGTTACTGAAGTCTACAGAAGAAGCTCACAATTTTAAACTTGCAGGTGGTCCAGGGGCGGTGGATCACACCTGTAATCCCAGCACTTCCGGAGACCAAGGTGAGCAGATCAGTTGAATCCAGGAGTTCCTGGATCTCACTCTGTTGTCCAGGCTGGAGTGCAATGGCACAATCACAGCTCAGTGTAACCTGGACCTCCCAAGGCTCAGGTGATCCTCCTGCCTCAGCCCCCAAGTAGCTGGGACCTACAGGGGAGCACCATTGTGTTCAGCTCTTTCTTTTGTATTTTTAGTAGACATTGGGTTTTGACACATTGCATAGGCTGATCTGGAATTCCTGGGATCAAGTGATACACCTGCCTCAGCCTCCCAAAGTGTAGGGATTACAGGCATGAGCCAGTGTACTAAGCCTGAGTTTCTTAATTTTAAAGAAATTATACTTGATCAATCTTTTCCTTCACGGTGACTGCTTTTTTTGTCCTGTTAATCAATGCCTAACCTAAGAATATGAACACACTTTTCTGTGTTAACCTCATAGCAACTTTATTTTAGTTTATGCTAAAAACTAAAATAAAGGCTCTGACTTTATTGCCCAGGCTGGAGCACGGTGGCATAATCTCAGCTCACTGCAGCCTCCACCTCCTGGCTCAAGCGATCCTCCCACCTCAGCCTCCTGAGTACCTGAGACCATAGGCATGTGCTACCATGCCTGGCTAATTTTTTTTTTTTTTTTTTTTTTTTTTTTTTTTTTTTTTTTTGTAGAGATGAGGATTCGCCGTTTTCCCAGGTTGATCTCAAACTCGTGGGCTCAAGTAGTCTGCCCACCTCAGCCTCCCACAGTGCTGGGATTACAGGCATGAGCCACCGCACCCAGCCATGATTCACTTTTCACTACATGGATGTGACTGCTTGGTCCAGCACCATGTATTGAAAAGACTGTCTTTGTCCTTCTGCACTGTGTAGCACTTTTTTTCATCAATTGGATGGCTGCATGGTCATCTGATTGACGAAATCAGTGTGGGTCTGTTTCTGGACCAACCTGGGCAACATAGTGAGATCCTGTCTCTACAAAAAATAACAAATAATAAAGAAATACATGAAATTTTTTAAGTGGGTAGAGCAGGTGCAGTCATAGGGGTTAATTTATAAATGATTGTCAATTTCTTGGCTACATACAGGTGTTGGTAAGTCTGATATGTTGGGAGTTCAGGCGAAACATATTAAGTGAATTATATGGTGTTCAGAATGATTGCTAGATGTTCACTGTGACTTCAATTAGATGTCATTTGTGCCTCACAGAGCTACAGGTTTTATTCTCTCATTTATTTATTTGTCTTTAAAAATTTTTACAATCTTCCTGTCAAGGCAGTAACTCTTTAATACTTAATTGTTCTTACGTATACTTAATTACCAGGAAAATTTTATGGATCATATCTAACTAAGTGTTAAGCCACTTAAAGTAAAGGGCTGATGTGATGTAATGTAGACAATAGGATTCTACATGATATTTTCAGGAATATATCGATTAAATTGTTTCTTCCTCTTTTTTTTTTTTTTTTTTTTTTTTCTTGAGACAGGGTCTCGCTCTATTGCCCAGGCTGGAGTGCAGTGGTGCAGTGGTGTGATCATGACTCACTGCAGCTTTGACCTCTCAGACTCAAGCAGCCTCCCACCTCAGCCTTCTTAGTAGCTGGGACTACAGGCATGCACCACCATGCCTGGCTAATTTTGTATCTTTTGCATACAGGGTCTTCCCATGGTGCCCAGACTGATTTCAAACTCCTGGGCTCAAATGATCCTCCCTCCTTGTCATCCCAAAGTGTTGGTATTACAGGCGTGAGCCATCACTCCTGGCCATTTTAGTTTTAATAATTTTATATTTTTCTAATTTAGAATATTTACTAAGTCTGTTATTTATGAATATAATATTCATTATTAATATAATTATTTTGTACATGTTTAATTTCATTTTAATATAAGCTCTTGGAAATTAGAGATCTTGTCTCTTATTTACTACTGTCTTCTCAGTACTTGACTTTGCCTGGTATGAAATAGATATTGAATAAATAGTTGTTGAATGAATGAACCACATTAAAAAATTCTCCAAGTATCACAGCGTTCACCATTTAACAAATAAACTAGCTTGTATAGAGCAGAGCCACAGTCAACCTGCCGTAAAAGGAAATGTCAGTGAAAATAAACCTATGTATCTGTAGCTGCTAAGATTTGGGGGCTTTTGTTACTGCAGCATAAACTACCAAAGCTCAGTGAGACGGCAGACAGAATATACATATAGAAATAGACCAGATAGACCAGTAGATGAGATTCCAAAGATAGCTCAGTCAGCATTAACTAACCACACTCACACTCTCTTAATTTCCTACAGAAAGAATGGAATTCCTGTTCACTGAGATCTGCCTGAAATAGTACTTACTTTGTGAAAACTTCTCTGGCTACCAAGTATTTAATCAGGACCTTTTTTTTTCCCCTCCCGCAGGCTGGAGTGCAGTGGTGCCATCATAGCTCACGTAACCTCTAACTCAATGCTCAAGGAATCCTCCTGCCTCAGTCTCCCGAGTAGCTGAGACTGCACATGTGCACCACCATGCTTGGCTAATTTCTTATTTTCAGAGACAGGGTTTTACTGTGTTGCCCAGGCTGATCGGGACGGTTGATTGCATATGACAGAAACCCAACCAACTCTAGTTCCCCGCCACCTTTCAGTCCATTCCTTTCTCAGTCTTCCGAGTCTCAACAAATGACAGTTTCATCCTTCAAGTTGCCCAAGCCTCAAATCTCAAAGTTAACCTTGATTTCTCCCTTTAATGTCATAGCCCGTGTGAAGGCAAATCATGTTCAGACCTGGGTGGAGGTTCCCGCTGACCCAGGCTCTCACCAGCACATTGTCCTTTACTGTCCTCCTGAGGGTGTCTGGAGCTTCGGTGCTGTGTGCTCTTGGCGTCCATGCTGGGGCACCACCGACTCCTGCTGTCCAGGGCTTCCAGTGGACTCTCCGAGGCACTGATGTGGAATCTTCCCCATTCGGTGCACCAAGAGCAGCCTCACGTGGTATGGGCTGACATGAAGAGCTGCCAGATCCAACAGGTAAAAATCACAAGGCACTGCCAGCTGGATGGGGTCAGAGAGTCCTCTCTCTATTATGACTCAGATGAGAAGGGAAGATGCCATAGGCCTTAAACATTGCAGCATGACCCGCGTGAGCCACCCACAAGCTGCAGTGCGTGGTCAGGTGGAAGTTATTTGACTTCAGGAGAGGACAGTGTTCTCTTCAGGCCTTTTCCTCAGTGGCTGGATCTGCGTCCCATTCCTCTCTCTTCCCCTCTCACCCTCGAGTCTCCGTCCCCATTTCTCTCTCTGTTTCCACCTTGCTGTTCCCTTTCACCTGCTTTCACCTCTTCAGCTTTCTTGGTTCTCCCATCCACCCACATTTCCCAGGCTAAGGCCTCTGCACTGTCCTGGGTGGGGAGATGTGTCTGGATTTAGGCGGTGCCCTCTAGATGTGCCCAGGATGGGGAAACATGGCTCAGCTGCCAGTATAATGGTTTCAGAGAGTGGCCACTCTTGAAGGCCTTTCAATCTCCCATTCTAGAATCGTGTAGGACTTAAAATTGATGGGCCACCGTGGAATTCTTTGTTCCTCAGGACCTTGTGGTGGACGCCTTCTTTCACTGAGCATTCACAGGGTGGCTATTAGGTGCAAGGCCCTGCTCCGGGCTAGGGGGACCACAATGAGTAAATGTCAGGTCACTGCCCCATGGAACCCACCACTGTAGGCATCGAGAGGGGGAGAAAGAAAGCAGTGTGGCCTGTTTGTGTCCTTCTCATGTGGTCACCTGCCAGGTGCTGGGGGAGTAGGAACCAGTGCAAGGATAGAGGCCCAGTGAGAAAGGCAAAGGCACGATGTCAGACCCAGGGGCTAAGACCTCCACCTGCAGCTGGGTAGCTTCTGGAGTGGACAAGGAGCAGCAGGGAAGGTTGTGAGCTGGTGTTCTAGGGTTCACTGTCCCATCTCATTCCTATGGGTCCCGTGCCAGAACTTGTCCAAAGGGAAGACCCAGGGTCTCTAACGACAGCAGGCCAGAGACAGAAATTGTTTCAGAGAAGCAGAAGGGAACATACACCATGGAAACAGTATATGATTTTATAGTAGCGCGTCTCTGTCTCTTAACTAGTTAGCGTGTTCCTATTAATGGAAAATATTGGTGGTGTAAGTTCCCCTGGATCTTCTCATCTTCATGTAAGTTTGTCTGCTCCCCCATCCCTCCCTTCCTTCCTTCTTTTCCTTCCTTGCTGAGTTTTCTGATCAAGGTCTTGTCAGGCTAAAATCCAGGAATGGCCTGAGTATACATTTTCTCTAGAGCTCCAGCTTTTATTCCAAGTTCACTGCAGATATTGGGAAAAGTTTCTATTCTTGTTTGTGGGGGACTGAGGGCCCTTTTTCTGTGCTGGCTGTCAGCCAGGAGACACTCTGACTTCAGAGGCCACCCGCTTTCCTCCTTAGCTGTCTTTTCCATCTTTCCACCAGTCACAACTCACGGAGTCCTTCTCAGGCTCCTCCCTTCTCTGACTTCATCTTCTCCAACCAGCCACAGAAAACTCTGTCAGCTACGGAGTGATGCGATTTGATCCAGTTTATGCAGGTAACCTCACCATCTTCAAGTCACGTAACTGTCATATAACAACATAATCACAGGAATCATGTCTCATCCCCTTAACAGGCTTCAGAGACAAGGGTATGGCATGTTTGGGGACCATTTCAGAAATTCCATCCACCACAGTTGGACACTCACATTCCCCCATCTGCAAAATACGTTCACCCTCTCCCCTAAAGTTTCCAAATTTAATGTCATTAAAGCATTAGTTCAACGTGAAAAATGTCACATAAACCACATCAGATCCAAAGTTTAAAATCTCATCTAAAACAACCACACCAGGTGTGGATGAGGCTTCTGAGGGTGTCCATTAAGTACGGATCCTGGACATAATTTCCTTACCTCCATTGACCTGTGAAACTGAACAAACTGCTTATCTGCTCCTAATGTGGAATGGCGGGACAGACACAGAATAACAATTACAGTGATTCTAGTTCAGAAAGAAGGAACATGGAAGGGAGAAAGAAGTCACCGACCCAAATAGTATGGAAGTGGAGCTGGGCAAAATCCAGCAGGAGGTTCTTAAGTAGGACCCACAGCCTGGGACTAACCCACCATCCTGTGGGACTTTGCCTCTGGGATCTTTGCTCTGCAGTTCTTGAAACCATTGTCTTTTATCTTATTTTTTGACCCACTCCTTTGGTTCTCCTCCTTTCTCCTCATGGCAGCATCCTCTGCTTAATTCTGGGTCTGTCATCCCCAGCAGAATTGGTCAGATATTGCCCAAGTCACAGTCCTGACCATCTCCATCAGGGACTGTCCTTGTGAGCCCGTGCTCCTCTGGGACCATCTTCACTAACTGACCTCACTCAGGCATGATTGCTTTCAGCTGCCCTGGCTGGCTTAGGAGAAAACCTAAGACTATGGAGTCCCAGAACCATTCTCTGCCCTCTCTATCTCCAGGAGAGTAAGAAAATAACAGGGACCTTCATGGAGAAATGACCCACGTGAGGGCCTGGACTCTCCAGCAGTTACAGCAGAGGAAACTCCCTGAGGAAGAATGGAGGATCTGAACGCCCAGACTGGGAAAGCAGGGTTGTCTTAAGCACTGTTTAATTCTCATGTTCTACCTGCCCTAATCTACAAGCCAATGAATGACAATGGACTGAGAATAAGTAATAGGACTATGGAACCATGATAAAGAATTGTCCAAGGAAAGGCCCTTTTTCTCTGTTTGCAGCGTGAAATTGCTGTATTTGATCTAAAGTTTTCTGAAAGGCAGCAGTGAGTTTCTGGAGGGTGAGTTACCTGCTTTGCACAGGGAGCCTGAGGCCCAGGCTTGCGTGGTGTGTCTGCTGCCACCACGTGGTGAGGGAGCCTGGGAGAGTCTTAGTCTTTCTGGACTTGAGTTTTCTCATCAGTAAAGTAGGGGCTTATTGTACCTCTCTGAGGTCCCTTCCTGCTCAGTTTTATCCGAGTCCTTGAGAGACTGAGATGGTCTTTAACACTTCCTGGACCTGTAACCTGCCTCTGACGTCTCTGGGTCTGACTCCTGACTCTCGCCCCTGTGTTTCTCCTGCAGAGACTGAGCTGAGTCCACACCCTGGAAGCCGAGAACCAAGGGAACAGATAGAAGAAAGAAAATCAGCAGGTTTTGGGAAAGAGAATAACCTGCAAAGGACAAGTCAATGCTAGAACAGGTGAGAAACAAAGAAGGGGAGAATAAGGACAAACTGGGCCAGAAGCCTCAGGGGAAATGGGCAATGGGCCCGTCATCATTCAACCACTCGAGGAGGGCAAGCTGAGCAGTGGGGACTGGAGAGAGAAATTTACTCCAGAGGAGTCTCCTGACCCCAGCCAGGGAGAACCAAAGGGTGGATCACAGCTGGTTTATAGTGAAGGGCAGCACCAACTCCAAGAGGGGGAGGATGCGACCATGAGCCCCCGCCCCAGATTCAGGAGCCTCAACCTTCAGGCTGCCATAGCAGTGGATGCTCTTCTGGTCAGTGTGGGTTAGAGGGAATAACTGTGCTTGGACAAGGGTTGGAGATGTCTGTTCTTTTAAACAGTTCTGCCGTAGGTCAGGTGCCTGAGTAACTGTTTCCTGCCAGTATATGAAGCAGTGATACTTACACTATTCCTCTGCACTTTCAGTTGAGGAAGGTCTCTATGGGATATGGGTATTTACTGGGTGTTTAATTTTTTCTGCACTGTGTTAAGCACTTGGGGTTCAAATAGTAATGTTTCCCCAAGGAGCTCAAGCTCATGAGAGAAAGAACACAGAGACATGATTTCAAGAAAATACAGTAGTTCTCTGAAAGTGGGGCGTCATGGCAGCCCAGAGGAGGGGAGTGTAGGTGAAGACATTGCTCCTAATGACAAGGGGAACCATAAGAGGGATTCTTCAGAGTAGTCCCGTTTCTCCCCAGTGTCCCACAGAAGATGACCCTGGCGCATGACTGGTCCCTAGAGCAGGGGTCTACAGGTGTAGGAAGGGGGCTTGCTGCTGCATCTTAGGAGAAATTATAGCATCCCTGGTGGGGCATTTTAGATTGGAATGTCAGTGATTGGATTGGATATTGGTAGTCAGTTTTGTCCTATCATCAGTGAACACTGCTGAGACCTTCCTTAGTGCCACACCCTAAGCTGGGAATCATGAACACAGAGACGAGTAGAATATGATCTCAGCTTTCCCAGAACTCTCCGTCTAGTGAATAGCGAGTTATGAGAAGTGTAGTGATGGTGGCTTCATTAGAGCAAGTGGCTCATGCTGCATGGAGGTGACCTCAGTGGATGGCCTGGTCACCCTTCTGGTTGTCATCAACAGCTGCATGACTTGCTCTGGACCAGTGACCCTGGACTTCTGCCAGGTGTCTGCATCTTAGGTACAAGCAACACCTCAGTTTCCTGTTGGGTCAAAACAGCGAACACTGCCAAGGTGATCAGAGGACACTAGTGACATCAGTAGCTACTGATGAGGTCCTGGCCAGCTAGGGAAATAAAGATGTAAGTTTAACAACGATTCTAAATTTGTTCTTAAAATAATAAGCTGAGAGTATCTGTCTTCTAAGTTAAGTACTTTTTAGACTTCAAGATTCACCCATGTCCAAAATAAAACATATCGGCCATATTACTGCCCTGAGATGATTTCTCCCTGTCCTACCAGAAGCCTGCACTATCTGGAGCACTGAGGCTGTCTCAAGCTAACTGATCTGCTCTCTGGATTCCAGGGACCCCCACAGAGCCAGAGATGGAAGGCACTGGCATTGATGTCTCCGACTGTTCTGACTCCAGGTTGGTGCACCTCAGTGCCCAGTATTAACCACACAGTAACAGGATGCCACCAACACTTTGATTTGGGGCTGTTGCATCCTAACTTTAATGTAATAGACATTATTTTTTAGAATAATTCTAGGTTTACAGATAAATTGAGCTGATAGTACAGGGAATTCCCCTACTCTCTCTTGTCCCTTAGCACACAATTTCCTCTCTCATTGGTATCTTGCGTTAGTGTGATACATGTTTACAATTGGTTAATCAATATTGATATGATATTATTAACTAAACTCCATAGTTTACATTAGGGTTCATTCTTTGAGTTTTACAGTTCTATGGGTTTTGACAATTACCTAATGTCCTGAATCCTCAGTACAGTATCTCACAGAAGAGTTTCACTGCTGAAAACCTCCTTGTGTTCAACCAATTCATCCCTCCTCCACGCTTAGCAATCACTGATCATTTCACAGTCTCTACCATTTTGACTCTCCTGGAATGTCCTAGTGTTGGAATCAAACAGTGTGTAGAGTCTTTAGACTAGTTTCTTCCTAGCATTATGGATTTAAAGTTCCTCCATGTCTTCTCATGGCTCGATAGCTCATGTCTTTTTATCACTGAATCATATTCTCTTGTACAGATAAACACAGTTTGTTTAGCCATTCACTTACTGAGGGACGTTTTGGTTACTTCCATTTTTTTATTGCATTTTAGGTTTTGGGGTACATGTGAAGAACATGCAAGATTGTTGCATAGGTACACACACGGCAGTGTGATTTGCTGCCTTCCTCCCCATCACCTATATCTGGCATTTCTCCCCATGCTATCTCTTTCCAACTCCCCGCCACCACTGCTGTCTCTCCCCTACTTCCTCCTGACAGACCCCAGTGTGTGATGCTCCCTTCCCTGTGTCCATGTGTTCTCATTGTTCAACACCCACCTATGAGTAAGAACATGCAGTGTTGGATTTTCTGTTCTTGTGTCAGTTTGCTGAGAATGATGGTTTCCAGGTTCATCCATGTCCCTACAAATGACACAAACTCATCGTTTTTGATGGCTGTATAATATTCCATGGTGTATATATGCCACATTTTCACTGTCCAGTCTATCATTGATGGGCATTTGGGTTGGTTCCAGGTCTTTGCTATTGTAAACAGTGCTGCAATGAACATTCGTGTGCATGTGTCCTTATAGTAGAATGATTTATAATCCTTTTGATATACACCCAGTAATGGGATTGCTGGGTCAAATGGAATTTCTATTTCTGGGTCCTTGAGGAATCGCCACGCTGTCTTCCACAATGGTTGAACCAATTTACACTCCCACCAACAGTGTAAAAGTGTTCCTATTTCTCCACATCCTCTCCAGCATCTGTGGTCTCCAGATTTTTTAATGATTGCCATTCTAACTGGCATGAGATGGTATCTCAATGTAGTTTTGATTTGCATTTCTCTAATGACCAGTGATGATGAGCATTTTTTCATATGTTTGTTGGCCTCATGTATGTCTTCTTTTGTAAAGTGTCTGTTCATATCCTTTGCCCACTTTTGAATGGGCTTGTTTTTTGTTTTTTGGTTTTTTTTTTCTTGTAAATCTGTTTTAGTTCTTTGTAGATTCTGGATATCAGCCCTTTGTCAGATGGGTAAACTGCAAAAATTTTTTCCCATTCTGTTGATTGCTGATTCACTCTAATGACTGTTTCTTTTGCTGTGCAGAAAATATGGAGTTTAATTAGGTTCCATTTGTCTATTTTGGCTTTTGTTCCAGATGTTTTTGATGTTTTGGTCATGAAGTCCTTGCCTATGCCTATGTCCTGAATGGTTTTGCCTAGATTTTCTTCTAGGTTTTTTATGGTGTTAGGTCTTATGTTTAAGTCTTTAATCCATCTGGAGTTAATTTTAGTGTAAGGTGTCAGAAAGGGTTCCAGTTTCTGCTTTTTGCACATGGCTAGCCAGTTTTCCCAAAACCATTTATTAAACAGGGAATCCTTTCCCCATTGCTTGTTTTTGTCAGGTTTGTCAAAGATCAGATGGTTGTAGATGTGTGGTGTTGCCTCCAAGGCCTCTGTTCTGTTCCATTGGTCTATATCTCTGGTTTAGTACCAGTACCATGCTGTTTTGATTACTGTAGCCTTGTAGTATAGTTTGAAGTCTGGTAGTGTGATGCCTCCAGCTTTGTTCTTTTTGCTTAGAATTGACTTGGCTATGTGGGCTCTCTTTTGGTTCCATATGAAGTTTAAGGTGGTTTTCTCCAGTTCTGTGAAGAAGGTCATTGGTAGCTTGATGGGGATAGCATTGAATCTGTAAATTACTTTAGCAGTATGGCCATTAAAAATATATTTCTTGATTAAAAATTATTGTAATCTATTTTATTCCATTTTTACATTTAACTTTCAACAACACTTGTGCATATAATATATCTTAGTTTCTTAACATATTGGAGCTCCTGACATTTCTCACATTACCATGATATAATGAAAATAATTCCAAAGTGGTCACATCGACAATCTGTGATGATGCAGTTTATAACAGCGATTCCCCCATTGGCTCGAACATTTGTTGGTTATGTAACTTTGGGAAACTCATCGATTAACTTGCTCATAAATATATAAACTTATATTTGTACAGTGATTTGGAAGTAAACTCTGTAATGTGTACAACATATACTTTCACATGTATTGAATCACTTGATTACCTGAACATGTAGATGAGTGCTTCTTATTATCCGCATTGTAAACAGAAGAAATTAAAGCAGTCTCCAGTTAAATTAGAATCAAACACTCACTTTTTTTCTTTAGCACTCATAGTTTTGCTGGAGTCTGTTGTGGTCTCTTTTAGCTTCAGTTGAAACTTAGGAAAAATAACAAGCCTTTGGGTTTGAAGTCTTGCATGTTTTCTACTTCTCTAGGCTGCCTCCCTTGTAAAGGAAAGAAACACTAGTTCCCTTCCATCTTCCCAAAGCTGTTGAAAGGAAAAAAATCATTCAGATGAACACCATTTAAAAACCTTAAAGTAATATTTAAATATGAGTAGGGCTTTCTTATTAAGAAGAAAGAATAATTCAGAATCTAAAGCAATGATGATAAATTCATGAACAACTTCTTTTTTAAAAAATTTTACTTTAAGTTCTGGGATACACGTGCAAAACATGCAGGTTTGTTACATAGGTATCTATGGTATGTGCCGTCATGGTAGTTTGCTGCACCTGCCAACTCACCATTGAGGTTTTAAGCCCCACGTGCATTAGGTATTTGTCCTAATGCTCTCCTTCCCCTTGCCCCTCACCCCCGACAGGCCCCAGTGTGTGATGTTATGCTCCCCGTGTCCATGTGTTCTCATTGTGTATGAACAATTTCTATGGCTTTGGCTCTCAAAATGTGGTCCAAAGCCCATCTGCATCAGTATCACCTGGGATGCTTGTGAATAATGCAGAACCTGGGGCCTATGGATGATCTGCTCAATCTAATACCCTGAGGTTCACGCACACTAAGGTTTGAAAATGACAACCTCAAGTGAAAAATTTTCACATCACTGGCTTCTCTACTGCTTACATTACCAGTTGTAAATGCTACCTTGAGGCTATTTACTCCAAGCATATAAGTGAGGCAACCAGCAGACACCTTGTAAGAGCTCAACTGATATTCAGTGGTTTGATTATATTATATTATGACATAGATAAAAATGGAAAAATCATCCAACATGAATAAAATACCTGCTGCAGCATAGGACTCTAAGGAGGCTAGATAAATATTTATTAGAAAAGAATTATAGTTTGCTTTTTGCAAACTGTGTACATGTGCATAGCAGTCTCCCGAGACTGACTGATGACTATTTGAAAGAAACTGGTTCTCTACAGCTTTTCAAGAATTCATCTTCAGAGATACCATCTTTACAACAGCATACGCCAGGTTTATATCCACTACTGTTAGTTGTGTTGCCCTTCCAAAAACAATACAAGAATTGAGTCATCTAAAGGTTCTACTTTTCCCTTCAATCAGCAGTTTTCAACCAGGTCTGCACATTGACATTACGTGGGAAGTTGAACGTATATCAACAGCCGGGTCCCATATCCTGAGAGTTGATTTAACTGGTCTGTGGTTGTGCCAAGAATTTTTTTTTTTTTTTTTTTTTGAGACAGAGTCTCACTCCATCATAGGGTGCCAGGCTGGAGTGCAGTGGTGCAATCTCGGCTCACTGCAACCTCCGCCTCCCAGGTTCAAGCAGTTCTCCTGCCTCAGCCTCCTGAGTAGTTGGCACTACAGGACCGTGTCACCATGCCCAGCTAATGTTTTTGTATTTTTAGTAGAGATGGGGTTTTACCATGTTGGCCAGGATGGTCTCGATCTCTTGACCTCGTGATCCACCCACCTCAGCCTCCCAAAGTGCTGGGATTACAAGCGTGAACCACCGCGCCCGGCCAAGAATCTTTATTTTTAAAGTACCCAAAGCAATTGCAACATGCCAGCAGGGTTGAGCACCACTGCTTTAAAGAGAAGTTGCATTCTATTTACACATCATTAGTTCTTTGCCTCATCAAACATATGAGGAAATACAGATAAAAGGCTTCATAGAAAATTCTATAAACTATCCATGAATTTATCATTTTACAGGCTAATTATTATAATCCATTTGCAGAGAAGGTCCCTGCTCAATAGTAATCTAATCTTTTCAGAGGCTTGCCGAGTTTCACCTGGTGACTGTCTATGGCAGTTATCATTACTGGCTACTTTTGGAGGTTTTATAAAACCACCAAATCCTGGGACCCATTCTTAGAGATTCTAATTTGTTTGGGGTAGAGTGATAATTAAGAGTGAGAACCTCTCTGTATAAGGAAGAAGAAGACATGCAAGACCCGAATTGTGACATTTATTTATTAATTGTGTTATTATTAAACAGGATCTAACCAATCAAGAAATGTTTCAGTTGTATAATATGCAATAAATTGGACTGAGAAGCATCTGAAATTCTCTAGTTCTCATGAGTTATATAGCTATTAGGTGGAATTCAAACCGTGTTTCATCTAAAATAGAAACCCACGAGAAATGAAAATATCTGCAAAGAGCTCACAGGATCTTATTAAAAACTAGCCCCTGAACTTTTCTGGGAAAAGAGAAGGAAAGCAAGAAACAGGGCCACGGGCTTCCTTCCGCTCTCTTAGCCCCATGGAACACAGTGGATGAGAGGAAGCAGAGGAAGAACGTGGCTAGTACCACCTGCTTCCATCACCTCTTCAGCATACAGCGTTGCCCTGTCTTCCCCTTCTCTTTTCCTCTCACGCACACATGACATTGTCCTCATCCACATTTTGTTTTCCTCTCCTGTCTGGTTTCCTCCCCATCACATAGGACATAATAAGCACATAGAGGCATCATAGGGTACTGAGTAAAACATGCTTTCTGCTATGACTGCCTGAAAATAAACGCTACCACTTCCTCCCTGTGTGACTTGGTGTGTGTTTGCTTTCGTTGTCTACATGCAAAATCGGGATAGGAGTAGTAGCTACCCCACTGCTTTATGTTCGATTAAATGAGATAATATTTTAAAGTGGTACAAATACTGCCAGATAGTTCTCCAGGTGGCCTTGAACCAACTAGTTCTCTCCCTTTTCTTGCTCGTAGATCTCACAAATAACTGTTGCAGTGCTGGGAAAGCCTCATCCTGAAATAAGAAGGAACCCGCTGGAACAACCTGGGCCTGTTCCAGTCCCTCCTAGACACAGGGCAGCCTTCAAGGCTTTGTCCCAGCAATGCATATAATCCCCCAGGATACCAAACCCAGGGCAGGCTTCTTTCTAGGGCCTGTCAGCTGTGATGCATGTGGGGTGGGGCATGCACAGACAGTACTCCACCCAGCCTGGGAAGCTTTCCTGAGCCTCGGGAGGCTGGCTCCTCGTGAATCCGAGTCTTCAGTGGCTCCTTTATAACTATCTGCAAGTCATAAATCAGTGTATTTGGGTGTTCTGCCTCACCAGACTGACAGATTGGCACCCAGTGCACACGGTAACTCTTCGCAAGCGCCTGACATACAGTAAGGGTTACTTAAGTGTCTGGTAAATAAATACATTCTCTACCCACTCTAAGGTTATGATATGCATAAATCTTACATCAATGCATTTAAAACAACCAAGACCATATGCTTCCTTTATTGAGCATTTGTTTATTCAAGCACCAACAGTATGCCAGGCCCTGTGGCAGGCTCCGTGGTTTCATACTGATTCAACTCACCATCACTGGTAATTACTAGGAAAAGTAATAGCCTTGTTAAACAGTCATAAAGTAATTCACTGGGCCTTCATCTTCTTCTTGTTTGAGATGAAGTCTTGCTCTGTCTCTAGGCTGGAGCGCGGTGGTGCGATCTTGGCTCACTGCAACCTCCACCTGCTGGGTTCAAGCGCTTCTCCTGCCTCAGCCTCCCAAGTAGCTGGGATTACAGGTGTGCACTACCATGCCCAGCTAATTTTTGTATTTTTAGTAGGGACAGATTTTCACCATGTTGGCCAGGATGGTCTCAATGTCTTGACCTCATGATCTGCCTGCCTCAGCCTCCCAAAGTTCTGGGATTACAGGCATGAGCCACCATGCCCAGCCTGAGTCTTCATTTTTAAAAATAATAGGCATGAGAGATTTTATTTTCCAGATATGACTGAGACGATATGTTCTATCTTATGTGCTCCCCAGCAGTGTGGCCTTGTCACTCCTCCATTCAAAGGGGAAGTTTAAATCTCATCCATTTAAATTTAGTCTGAGCTTAATGACTTGCTTTACCAATGGAATGCAGCAAAACGTATTTGGTGGGACTTCCACAATTAAGCTTTCCACTTCTGCTTAAGTCTTTTGATGCTAACACTTAGAATCAAACTTTCATACTTTGAGAAACTCAGGATACATGAAGAGGTAATATATAGGCACTCTAACCCCGAGTTGAGCTACCAGACAATAGCTACCTTGAACTGCCAGCCATATGATAAGCCATCTTGACCTCCAGCCCAGGAGCCCCCTAAGATGACTGTAGCTACAGGAAAAGCCTGACTTCAGCAGCATGTTACCCGGCTAAGAAACATGAGATACCAAAGTAAATTGTCTTTTAAGCTCTAAATGTTGATGTCTTGCTAGATAGTAAGACCTAGTTGGAACAATGTATCAAGTTGTTCCTGTCAATGAAACATTATACTCAATAAATGGGAGGAAAGGAGAAGGAAAGGAAGCTATCATTTTATCAAGTCAACTAAATTATGTTATGTCTTTTTATTGGATTTTCTAATAAGCTAGGCAATTATATAATTCTTAGTAATCCAAAGATATAAATACATCAATTACTGGAAAAATGTTTACTCATGTCCTGAATAAATAGAAGTCAATCCTCATTTCAGATCTTAATCAGTGTTCTAGAATTTGAAGTCTCTGGGGGACACACAGGATGTGAAGTCCTAGGCATCAGAAGAGTCTGAAAAACTTTCAGATAAATTTAGAGTTGTGCAAGGTATAGCGTGCATTTCTGGAATGCCTTGAAGAAGACAAACATGAACGTGAGGACCAAGAAAAACAACTTGAATAATACAAGAATAAAGCAATGCTCATCTGAATGGTCAAAAAGTCCTGAAATACAAATGATGAATATTTGAGAAATTAAGGAGGAAGGAGGGGAGAGAGAAGAGAAGAAGCAGGAGAGAAGGAAAGTAGAAGTTTATATAAGCGCAAACTACTGTGGACTGCAGAATGCATAGATTAAGAAAGCAAAATTTATATGGGATGATCGTAAGCATATTTTAAGGAATATGTCTTAGGGGGCAAATGGGTGGATCAGCCTGCTCTATAAGAGGAATCATGTAGCTATGCATCTACTCAGAGGCCCATGGAAACCAGATTCATTCTTTGGCTTTTTTATTTTTAGCTATATCTGGAAGAAAAAAAAATGCTCTGAAAAAAATTTTAAAAATAAAAAAACTTTAAAAATGCTCTGAGCTGAATATACTCATGAGAGGATAATGTTGACCAAGAGTAAATCAAGCTATTTTATAGAAAAGCATTTGTAAATGTAGATTATTTTGTCACAGCAGTGTTGCTTGGTCTTTTTTTGTTTTTTTTTTTTTTGTTGTTGTTGTTGTTGTTTTTTGAGACAGAGTCTTCCTCTGTCACCAGGTGCCAGGCTGGAGTGCAGTGGCACAATCTCGACTCACTGCATCCTCCGCCGCCTGGGTTCAAGCAATTCTCCTGCCTCAGCCTCCCGAGTAGCTTGAGACTACAGGCGTGCTCCACCATGCCCAGCTAATTTTTGTATTTTTTTGTAGAGACGGGGTTTCACCATGTTGGCCAGGGTGGTCTCGATCTCTCGACCGCGTGATCTGCCTGCCTCTGCCTCCCAAAGTGCTGGGATTACAGCCTGTTTTTATAAATGAAACTTTATAGTAAGTGCTCGTGGCTGGCTTATTAGACTCTGCATAACGTTTCTGAGATTTATCCATGTCATTTTGTACCATGAGTTTAATGAATTTACTACCATGTAGTAGTCCATTTTGTGAAAATTCTGCAGTTTATCTATTCTCCTGATGATGGGCATTTAGGTTGTTTCCAGTATTTGGTTATTTTGAATAACACAAGTATAAATTTGTCTTTCAGTGGACATATGCCTCATTTCCCTGTTTTTTTTTTTCCTAATAGACAGCAATTGCTATTTCATGGGGAAAACAGAGTCAGTAGCATAACTAGCTTATTTGACAGATGTAGTGGATAATTTCTTAACATCTCCTCTATAATTCAAAAATATTCTCAGTAACAATCACAAAATTTAACAAAACAAATGATCAGGAAAAGAATGCAAACAATGAAAATTTTCATTTTTGGACTTCATATTAGGCCAGTAAAATTTTTTTTTTTAATTATAGTATAAACATGAAAAAGCAACAGATTAATTCCTTTAATTACATTTATATTTTAAAAAGAAAACTAGTACATTGATATTTTGATCTGTCACAGTGATTAATATTAATTTCTGTTTTCATGTCTCACTTTTGCAAATTTGTCAATGGTTTTTCCAAAATGTATCTTCTTTATATGTTGACATATAATAGACACCATAACTAGGTTCATTAATAGTTTTACTTGTAGTTGACTGAAGAACTAAAATGTACACTTTCAAAACAAAAACACTACACCTTGTAATTTGCATTCTAGTTGGCTATTGTAAATCTTAAATGCAAATAGCATTTCAAGTCATCCTATACAATGACAAAATGAAGGTAACTCGAATTCCATTTACCTCTATTATTTTTATTCTAATGCCTAAATATAGGAATATTGAATACCAAAGGTTTTGGAGACACAAAAATGCAGCCAAAATAATTCTAAACTGTTACAGATTTACTCTTAAAAGGAGTTCATATAGCTGAATTCCCATGAAACTAGAGAAAATGTAAAGCTGGGAGTTCTGTTAATAAACTTCTAAATTGAGTGTAATGTTTCCTAATGTTTATGCAATAAAATATTCAAATTTGAAACACAATACATATGAGTAACAATAGGAAGTTTAGCAATTTTTTGAAACTTAAACTAACAAAATACTTTTTTAGGGAAGAGTATTTTATTACTGATTTTTTAATTGCTGGAAATTGATGATAAAAGTCAGGACTACTTTTGATCAATTTTATTATTCTTTTTAAATTTCCCATAAATAATGAATCCTCCTTATAGCTCCCACGTAAGAGAGATCAGTTCCACAATGCAGCCCTTAGTGTATCACTGCACGAAGTTTAACTTTAGACAATACTAAATGAGTATGATTTTTATGTTATCATCATAAAAGATGATAACACTTGTTACTTCTAGCCACTTGACTCCAAATGCAGGTGCACATAAAATAATAAAAGGCCCAGTTTTCTGGCCACAGGAAAGAAAAAAGGTGTCCAGGAAATTGGGAAATAAGAGGGAGATCTCAGAGAGGAAGGAGGTTGGGAAAGCAACCCCATTAAGTGGCCGACGATCTCCTGGCTCACCTCCAATCTTCGTGTGCATGGATCGGATCTTAAACATTCAGAACTGAATTAAAAGACAAACCATCACCCAGATGCCACAATGCCCACTGGGTGGCACTAAGTAAGATAGATCTGAATAGAATTGCAAAGCCTTTAAAGATTGAACTGATATTGAACCACAGCCCACAGGAAGTAGATCAGAATGTGTCACCTGAATTAATCAGGTTAATTGCTTGCCGAAAAAAAGATAACATTCTCCATAGGATTTCAGCAAGACCCAGCCTCTTCTATCACAATATTCAAAATGACCAGGATACAACCTAAAATTATTTGGCATATGAAGAACAAGAAAATTTCAACTCATATAAGAAAAGACAATTAATAGGCGTTGTATTGGTCTGCTCAGATATCATAACAAGATAACACAGACTGGGAGACTTATACCACAGACATTTATTCCCACAATTCTAGAGACCAGAAGTCTAAGGTCAAGGTGCCAGCAGAGTTGGTTCCTGGTGAAGCCTCTCTCCTCGACCTGCAGGTGGCCGCCGTCTCATTGTGTCCTCACATGGCCTCTCTTCCAGCTACACACGAAAAGAGAACTGTGGTTTCTCTTTCTGGTTTTTGTTTGTTTGTTTGTTTGTTTTGTTT
The DNA here is from genome assembly GCF_009761245.1 of Sapajus apella. Lineage (NCBI taxonomy): Eukaryota > Metazoa > Chordata > Mammalia > Primates > Cebidae > Sapajus > Sapajus apella. The sequence goes on along the minus strand of NW_022436948.1, from coordinate 46,508,531 downwards.
TGTTTGTTTGTTTGTTTGCTTGAGACAGAGTCTTGCTCCGCTGCCGGGCACCAGGCTGGAATGCAGTGGCAAGACCTCGGCTCACTTCAACCTCTGCCTCCTGGGTTCAGGCAATTCTCCTGCCTCAGCCTCCCGACTAGCTGGGACTACAGGCACCCACCACCACGCCCAGCTAATTTTTGTATTTTTAGTAGAGACAGGGTTTCACCATGTTGGCCTGGGTGGTCTCGATCTCTTGACCTCGTGATCCTCCCACCTCGGCCTCCCAAAGTGCTGGGATTACAGGCGTGAGCCATAGCGCCTGGCCTCTCTTTCTGTTTTTATAAGGGCACCAGCCCTATCAGATTAGCCCTGCCTCCACTTCACAACCTTTGACATCATTTAACGTTCATAGTCTCCTTAAATGTCCCAGCTCCAATTACAGTCAAATATAGATTCAGTATTCAATATATCAATGAAGAGAGGGGCACAATGCAGTCAATACATAACAGATGCCAATTGCGAGGTTACAGATGTTGGAATATTTGAGAAACATTTAAAAACAATTATTATAAAAATTTCCCAAGAAGTAAGGGCACACAGTCTTAAAGCAAATATAAAGGCAGAAATGTGACACCAAAGATCTCAATAAAGATTATCACTAGGGTCTCTTCTTAACCAGTGTGTTTATTGCTTCCTCAGGGATCTCAAAAGTCACCTACATACATCTGCTTAATGAATACAGAACAGAAAATTGAAGTCCAGGAAGTTTACGAAACTTTTAAAAAATCATTCAGTAAGTACCACATGCGGTCCCAGAGGCATGTGCCCAGTTGCTTTATTTACCGTCCTTTTGAAACATACAACAGGCACTTCACTCTCACAGAAAACTTATTTTTCTCCAATGTTCACCTCTGTCTCTTAGCTTTCCCACACACAAAATGCTGTTCTTAGGTGTAGGTAAAAACTGAAATCTTAAAAGTAAATTAGTGTTGAATGAGAGAAACCAGTAAACCTCATTAATCAATTACTCAAGGTAAATAATTGCATTTTCCTCTATAAGGGGGTTTGTGGGGTTTTTGTCTGAATCATTTCGTATTATATCATTAATTTTTTCATTTCATTCTGGCGATAGTTAAGTGAAAAATATTCACTACAAGTGCTGAATAATTTGCATTTACCAAAACCACGCAAGGAAGCAAATACGAGGCAACAGTGTAATTTGGGCGAGAATGTGTATCCTATGCTTCCATCTAGTGGCGACCTCGCGCTATTACACGGTAATGAAGAGCGCTTTGCTCTAAGTGCCATCCGCTTTCCTGCAAAACACAAGCGTCCTCGCTCCTGTCACAGCGGGTTCTGTATGTCAGGAAGGATGTGGTAAGAAAATGAAACAGGGTGGTGGGAGGAGCGATGGTCTACTGGTTATGAGAAAACGATGATCTACTGGTTATCCTGTCATCCTGGAAACCCGAGAGGAAGCGGGATTTCCGAGTGAGAGCCAGGTTTTTGGGAGGGATGGCAAATGCCCCCGGCTGGTGCTCTAGGCATGGCCGATTATATTTCCAATGCATCAACACGAAACAGGGCTATGCACAATGTGATGACGGGACAAGCTCTGAGAAATAGGTTGTCAGGCGATATCCTCATGGTGCAAACATTGTAGCGTGTACTCACACAAGCCTATATGGTCCAGCCTACTACACGCCTGTGCTATATGATGTTGCTCCTTGGCTACAAGCCTGTACAGCACGTTATTATACCATAGACTATAAGCAGTGGTCACACAATGGTATGTATTGTGTATCTAAACATATATAAACAGACAAAATAGAAAAGATAAACTGTGTAGGGCACTTACCATGAATGGAGTTCACAGGACCGAAAGCTGTTCTGGGTGAGTGAACGTGGAAGACCAGGACATTACTGTACACCACTGCAGGCTGTTCACTTAGGATACACTAAATTGATGCAAAAGATTTTTCTTTCTTCAATAATAAATTAACCTTAGCTTATTGGATGACCACAGTCATATATGTGGACGCAGCACATGACTGTAAATAAGAAAACTAAATTAGTTGATCCCTTAACCTCTCTGGTCCTAGCTTCCTCAGCATAAAAGAGAGCAGGAGAGGCATCAAGTGTAGTCTAAATGATTTCCAGAAGTCTTCCCCTATCAAGATTTTATGACTCTACAATTTGCAGCTCAAGATATCTTGCCTAGATGACATCTTGCAGACACATTGGGACATTTCTAGAAGCTTGGAATTTTTTGTTGCTGTTGTCAGATGTTCTCAATCCAGTTTTGTTTTCTCTTTGTAGGCAAAATAGTGGCTACATACCCAAATATTGGCGATACAGCCATCCTTTTCCAATTTTCTCTTTATGTCCCTGCCGAAGAAATAAAAACTGGCTGGCCGGCATCATCAGAGTGAAGGAAGATTGAACAGGAGGCAATTTATGTAAGGGAGAGCTTAAACTATTACAAAATTCTCCAGTGACCCTATGATTCATTTTGTTTCCTGGGAGTTACCACTTTCTAGTTTTGACAGATGTGCTTTTCTGCTTTATTTCTTAAGAAGCTTACTGCGCTTGCAAAGGAAAGCTCTAAAGGAATAAGGTTAAAGAGCTAACTCAGCATCCACAGAGACAGATGCCTTCTTGTAATTGAACTAAAACCCTTACACTTTCTGTAAGCCAACTCTCTCTAGTCTAAGCAGTTGCCTTAGTTTTATTTTTATGCAAACGACTTCCCACTTAAAATTTATCATAAAAAACTGTTTTTATTACTTCCTTAATGTTTATATCGATAAAGATAGTCCAGCAAAGATTATTCAATAAAGAGGTCAGACAGATTCTCATCATGATTCACTCCTGCAATGCAGAGGAAGACCCCAGGGCATCCTAACATAATTAAGTGACAGTGAGGACGCATATGAGCTGACAGACGGTTCTGAAGAATGTAGGTGCTCCAAATAGCTCCACTGAGTTCTGTAAAGTGGACAACTTCTACTCTAGTGCCTCATTCCTTCAGATCAAAGACCGCTTCATGAAATCTCCTCTTACATCTTACTTACTCTTTATCAGCTACCAACCAGTATTTCAAGGTGAACATAAAAGTTTAACAGCCATCAAAGGTTGCCTCGAGGTGATTGGACACAAAACGCTGGTGAGGAGAATGTGCGAAGCACTGACTCAGCTATAAATGAGCATCTCCCAAACTGGCTATCATGGAGTACTATTTTGGAAGAATGTTAAGTATCACGGCTTTCTTTTGTTTTGTTTTAAAATGGGATCTGAGATCAAGTAAGTTTGAGAAACATTGAATTCAGCAGAACTAAACAGGCTTTTTTTTTTTTTTTCAACTGAAGCCTTGAATGCATTAATATTCATTCATTATTTAAGAAACATTTACTAATGCCAACTATATTTCAAAGATAGTTATAAGTGTTTAGGATGCCTCAGGGAACAAAGATCACTTCTTTGCAGAGGTTACATTCTAGCAGGATTAGACAGATTATGAACAATAAACATAACCTAAATTACATACCACATGCTAAACAGGATGAAAGGTAGGTTGGTAACACAGGTTGGCAGAGAAAAGAAAGAATATGGCATTTTATAAAAGAGTGGTCACCGTATGCTTCATTCAATAAATGACATTTGAGCAAACATTGAAATTTGTTAAGTTGTTAGACATATAGGCATCCAGATGAACAGTGTGTCAGGTAAGGTTGACAACCAGCGCCAAGGCCGGGGGTAAGGGCGAGACCCCTAACAGAGTAATAAAATGTATAATGCTTCCCGAACTCATTTAGCACAGAACAGTTTTTCACAAATCATCTTCCGTGTAGCCAAGAAGTACCTCGGGAAATCTTAGTGTAGCTATTGCTTACTAAGGGAAGAGGGGTCCAGGTAATAGAGAGTGGGTCAAGGCGTTGGTGCCCTGGATCTCATAAGAGCACTGAGGTGGAAAGTACTGAAACAAACTTGGACCACAGTGCAGTTTCCCAACAACCAACCTGACAGTAGCTCAAGTTGAGCGACTTTTCTGACACTTCTTCCATTGGCTCTTCAAAGCAGGCTTACGGGCTCAGAAATAACTGAAGAAAATGCTTCAGCATTTCTAAACATTACGGAAATTAAAATTACAACAATACCCAATGGATTAAGTAACATCTACGAGCCTGCTAATACCAATGTTAAAAAATATTTTAAGAAATAAGAACTCTCATTCACTGCTAGTGGGAAGTAAATTGGTACAAGCACTTTGATGAGCAATATGATTGTGCACAGTAAGTTGGAAGGTGTGAAAGTTGTTCAGCCTAGTCGTTTTAATTCTAGGTATTTACCTAAAGAAACTCTTACGCATGTGTACAAGAAAATATTAATAAAATATTTATTAAAAAACTATTGCAGGATTGTTTATCATAGAAAAATAAGAAATAATGTCCATCAACAAAAACGTGAATAAATACAACGTTACGTATCCATACTGAAATACCACATAGCAGTTAAAATGGATTAACTAGAAATCTATTCATCAACACAATAAATCCCTGAGAGTATTGTTGAAAGAAAAAGTAGCTTTCAGTAGTAAAAGTAGAGTATGACAGCATTTACATAAAGTTTTAAAACATGCAAAAGTTTGTACATTATTTATAGATGCATACATATACAATAATAGTGTAACTGCACATAATTATAAACACTAAATCAAGGCTAAGAAAAGAAGCAAGGATTTATTACATCATTCTATATATGTGTAATAGTTTACATTAAAGTATATTTTAAAGAGGAAAGACATGCTGAAGAAATAGAGGAGGAGGTTTTAATACACGGGCTAAACAAAGACATAACTTACGCCGAAATAAATAAATATGATAGAGCAGTAACACTGCGTGCAGGGTGTCAAGGACACACACTGATTTGTGGAAATTTAAGAACTTCTCTCACAACACTGTGTTTCTGGGAAGAAAATGGTTTTCTTCCTAAGTCCTAGTAAAAAGGTCAGCTGTTGCTATGTGGCTTACCTTGCGGTATTCCAGTTAAAGGAGATTAATTTCAATAACACAACCATTTGTTGGTGATTTGCATATGTGAAGTAGAAATATTTTCTTAAATATTTCCTCTATATATGCAAAGCACTTTGACGAGAGTGTGTGGCCACAATTTAACAATGACATTGTACGCTTTGCACGCCAACCAGGATTAAGGTTATTTTTATTAATGGGGTTGCTTGCTATTAAATAAACCTTAAATTAAACAACTTTTGTTATCAATTAAACATACCATCATCTTAAAATATGATTATTTACCTTAAAAAAGGATAATTTTAGGCCGGGCACGGTGGCTCAAGCCTGTAATCCCAGCACTGTGGGAGGCCGAGGCGGGTGGATCACGAGGTCAAGAGATCGAGACCATCCTGGTCAACATGGTGAAACCCCGTCTCTACTAAAAATACAAAAAATTAGCTGGGCATGGTGGTGCGTGCCTGTAATCCCAGCTACTCAGGAGGCTGAGGCAGGAGAATTGCCTGAACCCAGGAGGCGGAGGTTGCGGTGAGCCGAGATCGCGCCATTGCACTCCAGCCTGGGTAACAAGAGCGAAACTCCGTCTCAAAAAAAAAAAAAAAAAAAAAGGATAATTTTATTTTGTGTCTGTGCTAAGGCAGTCTGTATGCGTTTGGGGAGGAAAAGATTCCTTTCTGGATTAAAAGGAACCATAGGATAAAGGAATCTTCAAATGTGTAATTAAGATTAAGTTAATCATCTTTTGTCCCAATAAGCATATTATTTTGCTGAGTCACTAAGAACATTTAAATGATATTGCATTGGATTAAGAGGATTAGTGCCCAACCTCACTTCTTTGTTTGCAGAGGACTGCAGCTGAGGGCTTACGGAGTATGGATTGAGCATCACACTAAAAGCCATCCTGGGAAAAGGGACTGAAGGATGTAAACTGAAAATTTTAAAGTTCTGCTTTGTTTTCCGCAAATTGCTGAAGATTCAGATAGATATTTGCATGTAAGTGATGTGGTTCAATTTAATCTACTAAGACAAATCACAGCATTGAAGACAACGTCTTTTTCCCCTAATCCGTTTTCCCTGGCATGCTGTTTATGTTTCAAAAGACACCCACAGAAGACATCGTGATCGCAGTGTTAGTTGCACCCACCGGCATCCTTTTTGGTTTTTTCGAAGAGATGGTCCTGGTCTTCCAGTTGATCTTTTTCGCCTATATCTGGATCACATTGATACCAAATTCTTGTGCTGCTTCTAACATCAAGATGACACAGCAGCGGTGCTCCTCTTCAATGAAACAAACCTGGTAAGATGATCATAGTGCAGTCCATGGAGTTACTGCCCAGTTTCTCTCACCAGCTGCCTCAGGCCTACAGGGAACCTAGAAACGTATCTTTAATGAATGGTAGCACATGTTTGTGACCATGTCTGTCTCTAGAGATAGCATTCATGCATCGTCATCATTTACCTCTGTTTGACATCTGAAAGAGCAAGATCTTGGAATTTGCTGACATTTGTAAATTTATTTATGCATATTGATGGAGAAAACAAAGGGTTCATGTAAGGATCCTCTTTCAGGGAAAGTATTTCTTCAATTGGTAATACATTTATTATGAATACATTAATTACTTGTTTAATGTTTCTTCAAATTTATTTTGAGTAGAAATTAGTCTAAGCACCATCTTCTTTGAATGTCAAGTACTTGTAGGATACATAGTTTCATGGACTGGTGAAATAGTATCAAAAGGCAGTAAGGTCATTTGTCTTTCAAGAATCATTTTCATATGTTTGACATATGCTGAATATCAACACATCATGATTATTATCTTCCCATCAATAGTCAGGAGCATGTTTGGATGTGCCAGTAAGGGAGATAGCTATCTGTGACAGTGACCTGTTTATACACCAATTTGCCTAGCTTTTAGCACTAAAAATGCCAGGAATCCCTTTAGCCCCAGGTATACTTGAATGATTTGTCACTCTAATACCCATATACTTTTGATGATCAAAGAATGTCTTTGAGAAAGTCTTCCCTTTTCAACAAGCACCAGGTTTCCAGAAAGACCCAAAAGGAGAAATTGAGGAACGAAGATGCGAGTCTCGTCTGGTCCACCCTGGCAGCCAATGGGGTGACAGATGTTTTAGCTACATTTCCCTCACATCCTGAATACGTATTATGCATTCACCGTAAGATCAGGAAAGAGAACACAACATTTTAATAAATACCTTCTGAAGTCTCCAGTGTAATGACCAAAACCAAAAGCGGTGTGTTACTAGATTCCTGATTCCTGCTCTGTGATTAAAAGTCAGGGACCACCTCTCACACTTGCCTTCCATGCTTCTGCTCCCAGGCCGATACCTGAGATGATACGAAGTTTTGTTCCATGTAACAACTTTCCCAGTCTTCTTCATAGCGATTAGCTAAGGAAGTATTTGGGAACTGTAAGACGATACCACCAGACTCTATATTTTTTTTCAGATAGCTTATTACATTTTATAGTATATTTTATCTAATTTTAAAAATCAATGGACACAGCTTAAAATATTATCTGTCATCCAAAGAGTAGACTTGTACAGTCTGGTGGATGTCTAGATGAGCAGAAGAGAGATGATGACAGTAGCTAATTCATCACAGCAGCCCACCATCAGCAGCAGAGTTGCTACAGAAAAAATCTACCATGTGTATTTTTTAGGTGACATTGAAAGAACAAGAGAAGAACATTGGTTCTTTGAGGTGAGGTAGAAATTTTTTTCTGATGTTAAATGCCTCATTTTTAGATCCTATATAAAGGAAAAGAAGAATTTTAGAGCCTACTCAAAGCAGACTTCGCTCATAGGAAACACCAGGATTTCGGCCATGCGGGGCCAATCGTATTTGTTGTCACTTCTCTATATCCTAAATGAAGGCTTCTTTGAGTCACAAGCCAGAATGGGATTCATTAAAATTTATACCTGCTTCTTTTGTTCATAAAAGAAAAACCCTCTTGGGCACTAGAGATTGCATAAACCATCACACTGGTCCAGAAGTAGCCACTTAGAATGAAACCCAGGCATTTTCCCTGAGTGAGCAGAGTAATACAGCCAGCCAATTTCTGAGCTGTCACTCAACCACCCAATCATGCAGATTTTAGGGCATTTGACCAAAATACAGTAATTACTGTATGCAGTCATTTTTAGAGTTAGGGGCCAGGAGTCTTCCTACCTTACCTTGTGAATAGATACTGTGAGGTTCTTTGCCCAACACCCAACCTGATTATCAGCCAATAATTAAGTAATGAATGAATGAATTAATAATCCACTCTTCTATAATGCAAGACAACTAATAGAGTAAACATGAAAGGAGACATGATCTTTGAAAATTATAAGGGGCATTTATATATCCATTATTTTGGGCCGGTCTTCATACAATAAGGCTCTTAAATGTTTTGCTTTTAGTTGTTTTCGTTCAGAATATAACCTCACTTTTTAATCCAGAGTTTCCCTTCTTTCAAAATCTAAAGACTTTAAAAAATATATTTATTCAAAGATAACTTTTGTTTCCTAAAAACAAAGTAGAGAGGGGTGTGAATAAAGTAGGTTATGGCAGGTGAAAAATGTTCCCCTTTTGCCTGGAGAAGAAATTTTGCTCCCAGATGATGCAAAGAGAAGTAAGCAAATAGAATCATTGAATATTTATTCATTCTGTCAACAATTATATTGAGTGATATTTACATGCAAGTGCTGAGTTGGGAGCTAAAAATACTATAGGAGCAACACATTGACTCTGGCCTTGAAAATAATCAGCAGAGTGCTGGAGTCTGTTCAAACTGGCCTGCAAGCACCAATCAGGAAGTTTATCAGCTGGCTGTTAAAAGCACACATTGTTAAAAATTAAATTATATAAGTCTGCAATTAAATTAAATAATTTCTAAAATAAAGGCAGCAAATACTTAAAACTCACCACTTCCTAATGATTTCTCTACATTTTACTATCATCTGTTGTTCTTGAGGTTAGTTAGGGCTACTGTATCTGCATGGTGGAAATACTACAATACACCATACTATGCCATTTATACTATACTATACTGTACTATACTATACTATACTGTACTGTACTGTACTGTACTGCACTATACTATACTGTACTATACTATACTATACTGTACTGTACTATACTGTACTATACTATACTATACTATACTATACTATACTATACTATACTATACTGTACTATGCTGTGTGCCAGACACATCTCTGCCATGCACGTTGTTAGCTTGAAATCAGCCATGGTGGGAGTATTTACACCATGGAAATAAAACACTATAAACAGGGGCCTTTTTTCCTGAAGAGGGACAGAAGAGAGTGGCAGAGACAAAAACTACAAGGTATATGATTCTCTCAAGGAAAACAGCTGGTCAGGTTCAGCCTTCTCTGGTTTTTGTTTGTTTTTTGATTTTTACTTTTTTTCTGAAACGAGGTCTTGTTCTGTTGCCCCGGCTGGAGTGCAGTGGCGCAATCATAGTTCACTGTAATCTCCAACGCCTGTGCTCAAGTGGTCCTCCCACCTCAGCCTCCTGAGGAGCTGGAACAGCCGTGTGCCACCACACCCGGCTAATTTTTTTTTTTTTTGGAGAGATTGGGTCTCTCTATGTTACCCAGGCTGGACTCAAACTCCTGGCCTCAAATGATCCTCCAGCCTTGGCCTTCCAAAGTGCTGGGATTATAGGCACGAGCCACTGTGCCCACAGCCTTTTCTTCTCATAAGAAACTTGAGCCTTGTGTGGCCAGATTTTCTGATTTTTTCAAAAGAAGCAAGAAATCCAGGCTTTTATCTGAAATTGTCCAAGTTAGTATACCTTGTGGACTATTTAAAAAAAAAACATGTTGGCAGACCAGCTGCTAATTTGGTCCAATTTCCTCATTTCACAGATGAGGAAACTGAGGCCTCATCACCGAGCTTGTGATCTGACAGAGACCCAAGTGAGATGTAGGAACTGTCATGTTTCACTTGACGCATTCTCTCTGGCTGGCTTTCCCATAGAAATGTTCATCTGCCTAGATATTTTCCCTTTACAAGAGACAGGCTATTGATAAAGTCAGGTATGCATTTCCAGAGTTCAGGAGTTAGGCGTTCAATCAAAGCCATAAGATTCACTACATCTAATGTACCACGTTTTCTCTAAGACATTTTAAAAACATCTGGAGCATGGAAACAAACACTGGATCAAGAATTATAAAGATTTTCTTCGTGATGAAAAATTGGACCAAATGATTTTCTCACTACTTCACCTTATTCCTTGGATTTGCATCTATGTAGGTAGACTAATAGAACATTTTTGCTTCATTTTATATTTTTCTAAAGAAAAATAGTAAGTCTACAAAACATTTTTAAATTTTGCCTACATTATTTGGAACAGTTCGCTGAGCCTCAGCGTGCACTGGTCCACAATAAAGGTTAGCAGAGAAAAACGTCCATGTTATCTAGAGGGCATGCTTCTAGAGTGACAAGGAGAATGGAATGATAAGGTGGAGAGCTTTGACCAGATTCCTATTTGGAAAGAATTCTAAATGGCAAGTCCAATTTGGTCTAGGTAATTTATGATACAAATAACAATAGTAATCATGGATTTTTATGTGGAAAAAATACCTAGAATCTCAATTACGCTTTCGTTTTTCCAAGTTCATGTCTAATCCTTATTTATGAAATTACGTGATTTTTTTCATGTTTACAATCATAGCATAGCGGCCATTTTGTATTTTCTTTACTTACATTTCTAACATGGCTTTGTAGACACCGTAATGGTATTTTTAATCGTTTCATATTATTAATTTGAATTAAAGAACAAGAATTACCTCCTTTGTTTTTGAACATTTATTTTCAAGTTTGCATTATTATAAGTAACACCAATAAATGTTTTCACACATTTTCCTTTACCAAGAAAATTATAATTTTTCACATTTTTTCCTTTACCAAGAAAATTATAATTTTTGTGGCATTGAATAATTGAGTCAAAGCATACGAAATATCCTTATAGTTCTTGAGATGAATTTCTAGCAGAGTTTACCAATATTTAAACTCCCACCTGCAAACTAGAAATATTCACATTTCATCATATTCCTTTTTTTTTTTTTTGAGGTGGAGTCTCACTTTGTTGCCCAGGCTGGAGTGCAGTGGTGCCATCTCAGCTCACTGCAACCTCCGCCTCCCATGTTCAAGTGATTCTCCTGCCTCAGCCTCCTGAGAAGCTGAGATTACAGGTGCCCGCCACCACACCTGGCTAATTTTCTATTTTTAGTATTGATGGGGTTTTGCCATGTTGGCCAAGCTGCTCTCAAACTCCTGACCTCAAGTGATCCACCCACCTTGGCCTCCCAAGGTGCTGGGATTACAGGTGTGAGCCACTGCGCCTGGCCTCATCATGTCCTTCACAGCACGGGCAATAACATTATTTTTTGTCTTTTGCTAATTTAATAGATACAAAATGACAGTTATGGCTTCAATTGGTATCTCACTCTTGACCACCTCCATTAGATATTTTTTAATATGCTTGTTAATTGTGTCCTCCCTTGGATAAATACTCTCTTCATGTCAGACCTAGTTCTTTTCAAGTTCCGATTCTAGTTAATTCATCCAATATGTAGGCCTCCAGGCTCGAGGGAAAGCCGTTTTATAAGGCAGTCAACCGAGTGTTTGTGACTGAAGTCAGGTGATTTTTTGTCATTCCACTTATAAAACTCCAGTGCAGCCAAAGGAGTTAGGTGTATCTTCTTTTCCTCAACCAGTTCTAGTTTTTAATTCTTTGGCTATTATGTCCTCCTCAAAGACCCTCTTAGTCCCCCTGAGACCACCCAAAATGCGGCCTTTCCTTCCTCCCAGACCTCTACTTCCATCGTCACACAATTGTAGTAGAGTTTCTGCCACTGAGAAGACGGAGCATAGAAATACGTTTTCTTTGTGTGATCCAGGAAGGAAAAGGCTCTAATTCAATGAGAAAACTCACACCTATTACCAAGATTACGGCCCTACTGTTTCTCAGTGTTCATAAGGCTTTGTAGGAAAGGACAAAGATGAAGAATGCTGAGGAGAGCCTCTGCCGTAAACTGAGATTTCTTTGCTTGATCCCATCAGGACTCAGACTCCTTGGAACATCCTCTCCTCGGACAGAAGAAATCCAAAAGCTCCTTCTCAGCAGCTGCTAAACATTCTATCATTTATTCTAGATTGGGGGAGAGGGTAGAAGACGCAAACTAGTTTAAAATGATACATGTGTAGAAAAGATGAGAACATTCGAGCTAAATCTGATGCCCCATTATATAGTGCTCCTTTATTAAGCATATTTCCTTCTGTCTTCTTGGTTTTATTTCATCCTTCATTTTATTAACCTTTCTATGCGTATGCGTCAGAGGCCTTCAAACCAGGGTGCCTATCCTCCTGGGGTATGATGTATTATACCTCTAAGGGTAGATGTGAGGTATTTGAGGGGCATGTAGACATGAGTAGTTTTAAAACAAACAGTTTTTGGATCTTTAATTCCTTCTGACCTCTTTCTTAAAGTTGATCTATTCAGCACCTGCAGTCTTCTCTATCGCCACCTTGTAATGATTGCTCTGTCCCACCTGGCAGCATGCAGGCATCCCTCTCCCTCCTTCTGAATCCTACAAGTATTTCCAGTGTGTAAGTTGCTGGGTCCAGACCAGGCGCGGTGGCTCATGCCTGTAATCCCAGCATTGTGGGAGGCTAAGGCAGGTGGATCACGAGGTCAGGGTTTGAGACAAGCCTGACCAACATGATCAAACCCAATCTCTATTAAAAATTAAAAAATAAAAAATAAATAGCTAGGCAAGGTGGCAGGTGTAATCCCAGCTACTTGGAAGGCTAAGGCAGGAGAATTGCTCTAACCAGGGAGGCAGAGGTTGCCGTGAGCCTATCACACCACTGCGCTCCAGCCTGGGTGACAGAGCAAGACTCTATCTGGAAAAAAAAAAAGTTCCTGGATTCAAAGAGATCATTACAAACGTGTTGAGATAGTGGATGCTGCTACACAAAACGTCTTTTCCTAAATGGCAATTCTCTTATTATTTGCTTTTAATAAAATTGAAGGAAGAACCTAATTAATTTGTCAGGTTATAAATCATTAAAATAATTGTTCAACATAAATTCTACAGTGTGAGTTTTGAAAAATAAGTAAGGCGTTTAAATAATTAAGTTACATTGTTAAAAGAATACTGAAACAAAATTTCTTCAAATTCCATGTACTTCCCCATATATGAACAAACTTTCTCAAAGTTTTTATCTATAAAGATTTTTAAAAAAGAATAGAATTCCCAGTTTTATTCCAGCAATGACTAATATCCATTTGCTGATACACAGAATAATTGGGGAAAATGAATCATCACTTCATTTATAAATACACTTCTAATAAAATTTCATTCTTAAATTTAGTATCAATGTTTATACAAATTATGTTTTATTCCATTTGTAATTGTCATAGAAAATTAAAAAGTTAATTTCAATGTTAATATGTTTTTCTTACAACAATGCATGATGGAGTGATAAAATTCTATGAAGTAAATAAAATGGAGATACAAGTATTTTTTTTAAAAAAATGATAAAAATCTCTGATTTTTAAAGAACTTGTTCAGGTATATTTAAGTACGTAATGTGTATATTTAGATTCATTGGATACACTTAAAAGAATAATATGTTTTATTTGAAATCATCAATATTTGAGTAATTTCAAAATTTATGATGAAGAAACATAAATGCCAATTTAAATATGTGTGAGGGGAATGCACAGATTTTCAAAATTCTTTAAAAGGGTGTTTAAGCAACAGATGCTTTTTGAGAAATAGAAGATACGAAAAAATACCCAAATAAAGGCAAAAGCAGATAAATATGGAACATCTCATTGTGCACCTGAAGGGCCCTCAAGGTGCATGTGCTTTTGCACGCTGCCAAGAGAGCATTTCGTAGCCGGCTCTGTCTTTAACCTTCTTGGGATTCTTAATTAAGATTTGTCCTTTCCAATCTCATGGAGTGCTTCTGAGCAGACACATCAGTGACATGCCATTTAACTGTATTAAAAGATTATTACCAAAGGGCTTTACAAATTTTCATGAGTTTTCACTCTTAGTTACATTTCCATTTTTCTTAAAATAGTAACAAGTAGCTAGCTTTTATTAAATGTCTATTGTTTTCTAGGCCAGTGACTCTCTTGAGAAATTATTATACATGCAAATTTTCATACCCCAAACCTATTGAATCAGAAATTCTGGGCGTGGGGCCCAAATAGAGCATAATTAGGATGTATGCCAAGGAAGATAATATTTATTTTGGCTTGGTGCCTTGGACATAGTAGGCATTTAATAAAAGTTAGTTGCTATTTTTTTTTAAATAAATAGTTCCTTCTAGCTCCTTGGAAGAACTTTTCTAGTTAATTCCAGATCCGTGGAAAAAATAGTAGTATGTGTTCAATTATTCATAGGCTATAATGGCTTAACATGTTTAAAATAAAACTCATTGCCTTCTACCAAAACAGATTTCCCAACTTCCACATTTCTATCAATGATAAAGTATACTTCTATAAACCTCTGATGGTTTCAACCAGAAAGTTCTTTATTGAAAGGCCACACTCAGCGATCTCAGATGCCCATAAACCTGGACTTATTTCTTCTAGCAGCTGCTCCAGGTTCTGAAATTCTCCCCATCAAAGTCGTTTAATTGTGTAAGAAAGTTTATCCATGTGTCTTATATTAAAATTCACATCAGTTTCCTGGAGAAGACATGTATTAACACAAAAGCATATCAGCTATTCAGAATGACTAGGGCTCACTTAGTAGAGCACTTAGGGTCTTGTGTTATTGCTCCTGCTGCCGATGATGATGATGATGATGATGATCACAGTCACCTTTTTCTGGAAGAGGAGCTGAGCCATCAGGGCAGAAAACAAATCAGGAGTCCAGCAACTTGCCCAAGCTCACCGACGCAGGGAGAGACAGGGCCTTATTCCCAATCAGGACACCTAGTGCCAAGAGGCCACTGCCCACTTTCCTTTGCCCTAGAGAACTGCACACAAAACCAGACTTCACCCACTTCACAATTTGACCTGGCATCAGGTCTAAATATTGCCATCCCTCAGGCTTTAGAACCCCCAGTGGGAATTCTGCCTGGTACACTCTCAGCCTGCACCCTGTATTTTCTGCTCCTTTTATCTTTGTAAAACACGGTCTTCATCTGTTTACAATCTTTCGGTCTTTTTATTTTCTCACTGTCTTAGCGCAGAGATCGTTCAGCTTCAGTGACCCCAACGATCACTTAGGTAGCTTGTTCAGGTGCAGATTCCTAGGCCCTGCTTCCTAGGAGACTGATACAGTTGATCTGGGGCAGGAGTCTGTGAATCTGAGTTTTGATCACCTCCACTCAGGTAACTGGGATTTTTCAGGTCTAAAAACCATATTCTGAGAAACAATACTAGTTTGTGCATTAAATCCAAACTCAGTTTGTGACTTAAGGTGCCCCAAAATTTGGTTTACCTTATTTGCTCCACACTTATATAATAAAGAACAAATGTTGACAGCCCTTTGGCTTAATATGAACTGAGAAAATGAGCTTTTATGTATGTATTTCAGAACATGCTATGTTGAGCACAGATGGCTAACCTAAATCAAAATATCCAGAAGCATATGTATCTCAAAAGTTTTTTTTTCCCTTTGGGGGAACAGCAAACAAGAAACTAGAATGAAGAAAGATGACAGTACCGAAGTGTGGCCTCAGAAATATGAGCAACTTCTCCATATAGAGGACAACGATTTTGCAATGAGACCTGGATTTGGAGGTAAGTTCTATCTTCAAAGCTCATGTCAAAGCCCACCGTACTGTCAAAATGGAGGTCAAAAGAACTAAAACAGATTTACAAGAAAAAAACACAAACGCACCCAAAAGTGGGTGAAGGATATGAACAGACACTTTTCAAAATAAGACATATATGAGGCCAACAAACATATCAAAAAATGCTCATCATCACTGGTCATCAGAGAAATGCAAATCAAAACCACTTGAGATACCACCTCATACCAGTTAGAATGGCGATCATTAAAAAATCTGGAGACAACAGATGCTGGAGAGGATGTGGAGAAATAGGAACACTTTTACACTGTTGGTGGGAATATAAATTAGTTCAACCATTGTGGAAGACAGTATGGCGATTCCTCAAGGACCTAGAAATAGAAATTCCATTTGATCCAGCAATCCCATTACTGGGTATATACCCAAAGGATTATAAATAATTGTACTATAAGGACACATGCACACGAATGTTCATTGCAGGACAGTTTACAATAGCAAAGACCTGGAACCAACCCAAATGCCCATCGATGATAGACTGGACAGGGAAAATGTGGCACATATACACCATGGAATACTATGCAGCCATAAAAAATGATAACTTTGTGTCCTTTGTAGGGACATGGATGAATCTAGAAACCATCATTCTCAGCAAACTGACACAAGAACAGAAAACCAAACACCCCATGTTCTCACTCATAAGTGGGTGTTGAACAATGAGAACACGTGGACACAGGGAGGGGAGCATCACACACTGGGGTCTGTTGCCAGGGGCAACAGAGGGACAGCGGGTAGGGTGTGGGGAGGTTGGGGAGGGATAACATGGGGAGAAATGCTAGATGTAAGTGATGTGGGGGATGGAGGCAGCAAACCACGTTGCCATGTGTGTACCTATGCAACAATCCTGCATGTTCTCCATATGTACCCCAGAACCTAAAGTACAATAAAAAAATACATAAATAAATAAAAATTAAAAAATGAAACAAGACCAAAATGCAAGTACAAACTATCAGTTTAAAACCAAAAAAGATTTTTACAATTATCTTCTCTTTAATGAGAACAATTGATGAGTTATCCATTTTAAATTGACCAAAAACTCGTTTTTCTACTCTTCACACTCTGGTAAATAGTCTGTGTTCCACAAATAGTGAATGGTTCTATGTTGCCTATATACCAACTTATTCTGACTAAAATCCTTAAGTTGGATACATGTTATGTAGAAAATCTTATTGAATATTCCTATGAGCTAGAATGCCTCGCTTTTGGGTAGGAACTAGTATGACCAATGCCATGGCTCCTATGAACATATTCTGCTGAACTGTCTTTTAAAAATTTTTTATCCCTTCTAGCAATTAAGATTGATCCAGTGTTGGAGCACCCTTTAATGCACTATCTTATTCCATCCTCACAGTGATCCTATGAAATAGGCACTATCATGATAATATTGCAATGTGAAAACTTGGTCTCAGAGAGGTTAAGAGATTTGCCCAAGGCCATGATAGCAGAAAGTGGTAGAACTGAGTTGCGATGGCAGGTGAAGAAGACAGAAGTTCATATTACAGGTATATAACTGGAACAAAAGATTTTCTTTTCCTCAGATTGCTTCATGTACGCATAGTTGCATCACTGAAGGTATCAAGTTTTCCAATAACACACAGGGGATAGTGAAATCATCAGGTTAGACTCTCCAGCTTACTGCTCAATCCATCCTGATTCTTCTTTCATTGACAAAGCCTCCAGTTTCCACAATTCCTAAACTGACAACTTTTGAGAGTCCTAGCGATGTGGAGATGAAGGAAGCATGGAAGAGAGTGAGAAGCAAGATCCTCTGGCAGTAGAACAGATACAACCTTCTGATGAATAACTAATCCCATAAGTGTGCAGGGTGGGGGGATACTCTTCTCATAATGTGGTTATGACCAGGGAAAGCACTATAGGCATGCGTGCACTGCAGAGAACTAATTTGTTAACAGGCAAAACAAAAAAGTGTGTTAAATATTCTTATGTTGAGGGTTGGGGGCTTTTTGGAGGGGAGTTGTTTGGTTTTTCAATTTCCTGAAATCCATTTGGTTCCAATTCTTTTTTTTTTTTTTTCCTTCTTTTTGAGATGGAGTCTCACACTGACGCCCAGGCTGGAGTGCAGGGGTGTGATCTTGGCTCACTCCAACCTCCACCTCCTGGGTTCAAGAAATTCTCCTGCCTCAGCCCCTGAATAGCTGGGATTACAGGCACGTGCCACGGCACCAAGCTAATTTTTGCAGTTTTTAGTAGAGACAGGGATGCACCATGTTGATCAGACTGGTCTCAAACTCCTGACTTCAGGTGATCTGCCCACCTCGGCCTCCAAGAGTGCTGGCATTACAGGCGTGAGGCACCTCACCCAGCCAGTTCTAAGAATTTGACCTTGATTTCATCACGTTTGTGACTCAAATTTTGGTGAGCATCAGAATCACCTGGCGGGGGGGGGGGTTGCTGAAGGCACAGCTTACTTGGTTCTACCCCCAGAGTCTCTGATGCACTAGATCTGGGTGAGGCCAACGATTTGCATTTCTAGCAAATTCCTAGATGATGTTGCTGGTCTGAGAATCACAATTTGAGGGTCACTGATTAGGTGATCAGCATCAGATTAAATCTTGGTGAGTTTAATTTTTTGTTTCCCAGAGCATTTTTCACACTTATTGAATCATAATTTAAGATTTCAGAAGCCCTGAGATTAAGCAGGTTTAGAATTGTGTCTCTTTTTTTCTTCTGAGACTATTTTTAAATCTTTTTTTAACCTTTCTTCACTGCTTATCTCTTGTATCCATACAACAGTTCTCCCAAACATGTTTAAGCCAGCTACCGTTCTCAATAGACTGTGTTCCCCAACCAAATTTTCCCAAAGTTTATGTAACAGACCCTACCACTACCCCCCAGACACGCTGCGCCTTGGTCCTCGTGGCTTCCCCCAGCAGCGTGCGGCAGGCGTCCTCCGCCGACGAGTCTGCGGGGCGGGGGCTTTCGCCCACGAGGGGGCGCCAGGCACCCGGGAATGGCGTGAAACTGTCCTCCGCAGCCACCTGCTGTGTGTTCAACACCAGTCCCAGGCTGCCCTAATTCCTGGCAGGTTAGATTCCTCAATGAAATTCGTTTCTGTCCTAGAGGAAAGGGTTTTTATGGAGATTATTTGAGGCCATGGAAAGCCAGAAAGATTGAGAGAAAAATGACCGTCCTTGAATGCAAATCTGGAGCCAAGCGGTCTGGGGGAGGCTTTCACATCCGAGTGGGCGGAGGACCAGCCGCAGCCTCAGCTGGGAGGTAGAAACGCAGGCGCGCGGGCCCAGCCCAGGATTCTGCATAAACATCTGCAGGGATTCCCCCAAACCCTGCAGCCGAGAAGCACTGCTGTGGAGCACGAAGAGCAAACTCTGCTCTTTTACCTGAAAACATGCACACCTCCGTTCTCCATCCCAACCTTGTCCTCACCCCGCCCACAGAAAAACATGAAATTGGAGCTTCCACTGCGCTTGATCTATCAGAGATACATTTTAAGATTTGTTTTAAATGAAAATGCATTTAAAAAATACTTTCTTTCCCAGACGACGTTGTGGTGTTATTAAAAATGAAATTGAAATGTGCTACTTAGTGGTAGGTGGCAAATCATCCCGTGAGTAAGAAATTTTTCTGACAGGGCCGGGCGCGGTGGCTCACGCCTGTAATCCCAGCACTGTGGGAGGCCGAGGCGGGTGGATCACGAGGTCAAGAGATCGAGACCATCCTGGTCAACATGGTGAAACCCCATCTCTACTAAAAATACAAAAAATGAGCTGGGCATGGTGGCGCGTGCCTGTAATCCCAGCGACTCAGGAGGCTGAGGCAGGAGAATTGCCTGAACCCAGGAGGCGGAGGTTGCGGTGAGCCGAGATCGCGCCATTGCACTCCAGCCTGGGTAACAAGAGCGAAACTCCGTCTCAAAAAAAAAAAAAAAAAAAAAAAAAAATTTTTCTGACAATCATAGACTGGGGGGAAATGGCATCCAAATGGCTTGTGTGTTTAGTCCGTTGGAGCAGAAAAATCCATAAATTCAGTCGGAAGTGTCAGTCTCGTAGCTCCATGAAATACAGCCCCGGACTTTCTCTTGCCTCCCTTGGTCGGAACACCTTCTTACACCAGTGACCCATTTCTCTGTTCTCGCAGCTGCCTTCCCTGGGGAAATCAGACTGCGCGGTATAAACGACAAGTTTTAATTTATCTTCTTTCTTTATGCTTGTCCACAACACAAACACATGCACATACTTCTTTCCTCTTGAGCTAAATGTAACTTCAGCACTTCTCTTGACTTAATGTGTTTTCCTAATTAGCTTTAACATTAAAACCAGCTGCTACTGCAGTGTTTTTAACTTTTATACAGCATTAGAAGATTAATTGACTCATTATGTGGAAACAGGAGGATATAAATTTAGGGGAGCTTTTTCCTTAACTTGCGCTATAAATTGCAGCTCATTTTCTTTATTTATGTTTTCCCTTCCTTTTATATCTCCCATAACTAAGGGCTTTTTTTGTTTTAGTTTTATGGATGATAATATCTTTGTTTCTTCAAAGAGAAATCATTTCAGCATGCAGATCCTGGCCACAGAGTCAAAAGAAAAGTTGAGGTTATGAAGGCTGCTTGTGCAGCCTTTGCTTGTCAAACGAGAGGACTGTGCTGAGAGCCAGAGGGTCTGGCGACTTTCCTGTCATTAACCGGGTTTCAGGCACAGGTTGTCACCTCTCTTGAGTATGCACTCCCTCATGTCAAGTGGAGCTAACATCAGTCCTCTCTAGCTAACAAAGCAGCTATAATGAAAACATTAGATAATATATTATATAATGAACTTTAAATGCATTATCCAAAGCAGATGCATAACTTTTATTTAGCCCTCATTATTCCAGCCTGCATAAAAACCAAATACATGCTACATCTTTACATATCCAAAAAGGATTATAAATGTGTGTGCTGCTACCTAGTGAGCCTGGGAAATTAACACCATCATCATAAAGGTTCATATTTATTTAATTTTTATTTTAAATGCTTTAGGTTCTGAATTAAAAGTATCTAAAATTATTATTTACAGTTACTTTTATTACTGATCCAATAGATAATGAATAAGTTGGTTTTAACACATCTGAATGGGGTTAAACTAAGGACTTGACAAGCTTTCTTTCACGTAATCACAGCAACTGTATAAAGTAGGTACCATATATTTACTTCTGTTTTGCAGATTACGTGAGGAATTTGACACTAACTCAGGTTTATATGGCTACAAATTCCATGGATTTTAATCCATATGCTTTATTACCACCTTCTATCTGTGACTCAGCTCCTTCTCTGTAAAAAGCATGTTCTTTGGAGCTTTTACCCAGCCTCCAAACTGATTCTGCGTCTTGGCTTCACGCCGCTCACTCTCTACTCCCTCCTCAAGAATAATAGGGCCTGATACAGTTCCTCAAACCCATGAATAAGGTGCGGTGGGACATGGGGCTCAAACGGGGCAGAAATGGGGGCCTGGGGCAGTGGCTCACTCCTGTCACCCCAGCCCTTCGGGAGGCCGAAGTGGGCGGATCACTTGAGGTCAGGATTTCGAGACCAGCCCGACCAACCTGGTGAAACTGTCTCTATTAAACACACACACACAAATGGCCGGGGGCAGTGGCTCACGCCTGTCATCCCAGCACTTTGGGAGGCAGGGGTTGGCGGATCTCGAGGTCAGGAGATCAAGACCACCCTGGCTAACAGGGTCAAACCCCGTCTCTACTAAAAATACACACACACAAAATTAGCCGGGCGTGGTGGCGCGCGCCTGTCGTCCCAGCTACTTGGGAGACTGAGGCAGGAGAATCTCTTGAACCCGGGAGGCTGCAGTGAGCAGAGATCACGCCATTGCATTCCAGCCTGGGCAACAGAGCGGGACTCCGTCTCAAAAACAAACAACAAAAACAACACACACACACACACCACACACGCACACCACACACACGCACACCACACACACACGCGCACACACCACACACACACCACACACGCACACACAGCACACGCACGCACACATACTGCACACACACCACACACACGCACACACACCACACACACACCATACACACACCACACGCATGTCACACACACGCCACACACACGCCACACACACACACCACACACGCACAGCACACACACGCCACACGTGCACACACAGGCCACACAC
>NW_022436948.1:46454303-46486088 GCF_009761245.1 Sapajus apella | reverse complement strand
CCACACACACCACACACCACACACACCACACACCACACACACCACACACACACACCACACACACACACCACACACACACACACCACACACACACCACACACACACACACACACACCACACACCACACACCACACACACACACACACACACACACACACAGACACTCTCTCTTTCCCGCGTGGCGGCGCAGGCCTGTGACCCCGGCCCCCGTCGCCTGGCCCCGGAAGGCGGGAGCTGCCCCCAGCCTGAGGGAGACCCCGTCTCAAAAGAAAAGAAATGAGGCCGGACAGCACCCGGGCGCACATTTTCCCTGCAAACGGGAGAGCTGCTCCTCACCAGAAGCAGTAGAATCTGGAGGACGAAGGCAGAAACCGCAGGCACTCCCGGAAGCCCACTCCTCGCAACCCGCTGCGTTTAACCCCGTCTAGATCAGCCCCGGGCCGCCCTCGGGCCCGGCACCCGGGCAGCGGTGGCACAGGTGTCACTGGAGGGCAGTTTCTAGTCCGTCCCCAGGCGTGCACACGGTCGTCAGCCGCTCGGATCTATTTATAAGTCAGGGGGCACTAACTGCAGGTTGCTCTCTGCTTTTTTTTTTTTTTAGTAAGTGATGAGAAGCACTGTGTCTTTTTCTTTTCCTTTTTTAAAGAGAAGATTGACTGATCATCTAAATGTACGTAGGACTGGGAGTACTGGCTTGCAGTCCTAAGGGACAGCTTTATATTTTTGCTTAATTGCAGCGGTGTTAACATTTATGTTATGCCATTTGCTGACTACCAATTAGGTTCAGTCACTGTATTTTGTCTCGTCCTCAAGCGAGTCTCCAAGGTATTACTAGACAAATTTTAGAGATCAGGTAGACTAAGCTTAGAGACGGTACTTACTCTGCTCTACCTCACATTTGTGGGACTGGTGTCAAACCCAGCCTATGCGACTTTAATGCAAGAACTTCATTCAGGACATTCTGTCACTCCTTTCCAAATTTCTTATTCCCTTGGAGTTCTGGAATGATTGGGAAGATATACCCAATATGAAATACCAGGTGGAGCCATGACAAAGAAATTTTCGTGAATTGTTATTTTGATTATTCTACTAATTCAAGAAAAAAGGCACATCCACATAAAAAGCAGCAGAGCAGAACCCTATGAAGGAATAAGAGTGAGCTGTTCCCAAGTTAATGCTTAATCAAAATTACCGTTAAACATTATTTAAGAATTGTCATAACTTGGTCAGGTGCAGTGGCTCATGCCTGTAATCCCAGCACTTTGGGAGTCTAAGGCAGGCAGGTCACCTGAGGTCAGGAGTTTGAGACCAGCTTGGCCAACATGGTGAAACACTGTCTCTACTAAAAATGCAAAATTAGCTGTGCATGGTGGCACATGCCCCTAATCCCAGCTACTTGGGAGGCTGAGGCACAAGAATCGCTGGAACCCAGGAGGCAGAGGTTGCAGTGAGCCAAGATCGTGCCACTACCCTCCAGTCTGGGCAACAGAGTGAAACTTTGTCTCAAAAAAAAATGTCAAAATTAGTGTTATAAGATATATAGTAATTGATCCAACATGGCAGGAGGAAGATAGTAGTTAAGATGCAACTGAGAGATGCCAGAAACCTAAGGCAGGAATATATTTGCATGTCAGCTCTGTGCCTGGCCAATCGAAACCCTTCAAAGTTAAAAAAAAAAAAAATGACGTTGAGGGCATGGACTTGAGGAACCCAAAAAGGGAATTTGTTAATAAAGTGAAGGTGATGTCAGTTAATTACTGGGGGAGTTACAGAAAAGGTATAAGGACTGGCAAGACATACCTTGGGTTTCTAAATGGATATCGTATTATGCATGTAAAGGGCTGTTGAATTATATGGGTACCTGTCCCATGCACCATATCCAGGCAATACCTATCCGCAGCCTCGGTAAGGAAGCTTTGTCACCCAGGCTGGAGTGCAGTGGCACAATCTCGGCTCACTGCAGCCTCTGCCTCCTGCATTCAAGCGATTCTTGTGCCTCAGCCTTCCGAGTAGCTGCGATTACAGGTACACACCACCATACCAGGCTAAATTTTTGTATTTTTAGTAGAGATGGGCTTTCACCAATGTTGGTCAGCTGGTCTTGAACTCCTGGCCTCAAGTAACCTGCCCACCTCAGCCTCCCAAAGTGCCGGGATAACAGACGTGAGCCACCATGCCCAGCCTAAATCTTTGAATCTTGATTAAAACAACCAGCCTGGATCCATTTAGGCAGGATTTATATTTTCTCAATCATAATTGAAAGCATTTTTTTAAACAAAGGACTATATAGACAATAAGGTTTAATTGAGAATGGCTTATATGGAAAGAGAACGTATGAAAGACTGCCTATATAAATATAGGAATTATTTTAACACATAAGTACATAAAATTCCCATTGCAAAACTGAATGTTGATGTTACCAGTTTCATCTTGCACTGGAAGTGGTGAAATCATTTGTTAGGTGTAACTAGGAAGCATCAGTCTAGTCTGGATTCTCTTGGGTGGTCATTCAGGTTTTCTGGGCCCATGAGCCTGATTCTGGGCAAGTCACCTGTACGAGTGTCAGCAGCTCTCTGTCTGAAATTGCTCCAATTCTGAGTCTGTATGTTCTCATTGAATGCATTTCTAAGGATATTTTCTTCCCAAATGCAGCCTGTGGTTGCAGCTGATCTGCAAAGGGGCATTTCCGAAACTGATCTGTGGTGTCCCTGTGTAGCACTGCACTTTCAATCTCAATAAAATTTCCCCTGTGTTCCTCTACTCCACCAACCATGGCATGAATGGAAAAGGCTGATTTTTTTTGACAGCAGAGAAAAGGTTCCAAAATTGCCCAGTGTCAAGGATTCTATGACACTCCCTGACTGTAAGATATGACCATTACCATGTAGAATACCTAATTCTACATACTGTTAGATGTGTTTTCAGAATTGTTTTCCTTTTTAAATCACTAGTAGCTAAAAAGAATAATTTTTTTTTTTAAAAACTGGAGACACCACTTTTATACTGTAGCAGGAAAATATTGACATATTCCCAAGCAAATGAGTAATGATTATTGGAATTCCTTTTATTTGCTCAAGTGCCTTTGTTATAATAATTGAGTATATAATAACTGATTCAATAAATAATGGAGAAATGTGTTGTTTAAAAAAACTTTAATTCATTTGCTGTCCAAGAGCATTAATCATTTTTATTTTGAATGGTTTTAAAATAATTATAATGCATTTCTCAGCATATTACCCATTCTTCTTTCTGAAGGGTCCCCAGTGCCAGTAGGTATAGATGTCCATGTTGAAAGCATTGACAGCATTTCAGAGACTAACATGGTAAGTTTCTTCATGGGATATTGTTGTTCTCAGCAGTGTCAAAATCACTAGTGTTTTAATATATCATTTAAATTATGTATGTTATTTATGTCTCCTACTTTGCTTAATAATAGAGTCGTGATTGCTGTGCTGTCTTCTATCCCCTTCATTCTACCCTCGATTACAATTCACTTTCCTTATCGACTCTTCTATTTTCCTTCTAATGGTTTTCCAGTGGTGGAACACTGTAGAACATCATGATATATTTACCTGTGTAGCAAGAATTGAGAATAATTGTCTAAAAAGAAGGATGACCGTACTATATGTGCGATACAAAATCCCAATCATGAGTCCTTACCCATAAAACAACAAACAGTTGAACCAACATTGACAGACTGCTTTCACATATGTCAAATGGTATTAATTTTGCTTATCTGAAGACAACCAGCAGCAAAGGACAAAGGATTATTCATGGGACTAAAAATTTAATTAAAATTTGGTCTGTTTCCTTATATTTTTTCAGAAATCTAAGAGACTGACATTATTTAATTTTGCAATGAAACATCTGTATTTTCATAGAGGAGTATTTGTTCAATGAAATATCCATAAACTTGAAACTGATCCCTTATCTTCAACCCTCCTAAATCCCTTATCTTCAGGCTTTCCTTATCTAAAACCTGTTAGCTGTTTCTGTTTTTTATGACAGAGCACGCCTTGCTTTTTTGTTTCTTCTTCCCATCCCTTAACCACTTTAGCTGTTTTTATGTTTTAATATTATCAACTGTAATTTTCCATCTCATTTTCTCTTCCCAGTTTAATACCACCTTCCTTGTTTACATAATTATCAGAGCCAAGTGATTTTAGGTTTTTCAAGTTTTTTGCTCTAAGAAAGAATAGTTAATACCATGGCTAGCTCATATATCCAAGCACCTACATATCTATTTTCAGATGTATTTCCTTTTTACTTACTCTTGTTCCATTAATTTGTTAATGTAGTTTCAGAGTTTGGTTGAGCCCCCTTCAGTTTGTTTTTCTATCCCAAATAAAGAGTTTCTTTTTCGCTTCAAAATTTCAACCTCCGTGTCCTTTTTGTCTTAGTCTGTGTTACTATAAAGGAATACCTGAGGCTGGGTAGTTTATAAAGAAAAGAGGTTTGCTTGGCTCCTGGTTCTGCAGGCTGTACAAGAAGCATATCACTACCATCTGCTCCTGGTGAGGGCCTCAGGAAGCTTCTACTCATGGTGGAAGGTGAATAGGAGTAGGCATCACATGGCAAGAGGAGGAATGGGGGTGGGAGAGATACTAGGTTCTTTCAACAACCAGTTCCTAGTGGCAGGGTGAGGAAGAAAGGGGACTGTCATGGGAAATAATTGATAACTTATTCATTACTAAGAAGATGGCTCCAAGCTATTCCTGAAGGATCTGTCCCCAAGAGCCAAATACCTCCTGATATGGTTTCGGTCTGTGTCCCCACCCAAATCTCATGCTGACATGTTGAGGGAGGGACCTTGTGGGAGGTGATTGGATCATGGGGGCAGTTTCCCCCATGCTGTTCTTGTGATAGTAAGAGAGTTCTTATGAGATCTGATGGTTTACAAGTAACAGTTTCCCCTGCACGTGTTCTGTCTCTCTATCTGCGGCTGCTTGTGAAGAAGGTGCTTGCTTCCACTTTGCTTTCCACCGTGATTGTAAGTTTCCTGAGGCTTCCCCAGCCATGGAGAACTGTGAGTCAATTAAACCTCTTTTCTTTATTAATTACTGAGTCTCAGGTAGTTCTTTATAGCAGTGTGAAAATGAACTAATACACCTCCCATCAAGCCCCATCTCCGACACTGGGGATCAAATTTCAACACAAGATTTGGAAGGAACAAACATTCAAACTTTATCACTTGTTCTTACCTAATGGCTATGTGTCCTTATATTTAAATTGCTTTTTCCATCTCATTTAATTCACCTCAGTTGCTGTCTTCTCCATCATCTTCTTTAGATCCACCTCTTTTGTTCTCTGTCAATACTACACCACCTTCACGTATTAATGACAAAGGCCCTAACTGGAACCTACTAGTAAGATGCAGCTTATGAATATGTTTTGGTTTGGTTTCAATTTTGGATTTGGTTTAAATTTTAGTTTTTTTTTCTCCATTCTGCCAAAAGTATTAAACAATTTAATGTTTGGGCCAGGAGCAGTGGCGCATGCCTGTTTTCCCAGCACTTTGGGAGGCCACAGCGGGCAGATCATTTGAGGTCAGGAGTTCAAGACCAGCCTGACCAACATGGTGAAACCCTGTTTCTACTAAAAATACAACAATTAGCCAGGCATGGTGGCACATGCCTGTAGTTCCAGCTACTCAGTAGGCCAGTCAGGAAAATTGCTTGAACCTGGGAGCTGGAGGTTATAGTGAGCCAAGATTGCACCACTGCACTTCTGCCTGGGTGACAAAGTGAGACTGTCTCAAAAAAAAAGGAGAAAAATCAATGTCTGAGTGTCTCTAGATAGGGCCTGTCCCCTCCAGTTTGTCCTGGAAGCCATGCTTGCTTTTCTTCTCTCGATTCAGCCTGCTTCTTTGACTAAAGTTGCCACCTGGTCCTTGGAGTCATTAGAAATTGCAACTCTTATCCGGATGCTTATTATCCTCTGCTTTCTACTTTAAAGATGGCAGTCTGCTTTTCTGTTTGTTTTTCTAATAAAACCAACAGAGTACCTCTTCCATTAATTGGGAGAAGTTATTTTCTTTTCAAACTTCATTTTCCATCTGAAAAGATTTAGTTTGTTGTTCATGCAATCTACTCTTGCTGGCTATTTTTCTGTATATGAATCCTTGAATTTCATTCCATTTTCTAGAATATTTTACATGTGTATCCTTAGAAACCTTTCAAAAGCTTTTATATATGCTTTGGAATAAGTATTGTTGATACATAAATTGTAGCATATATAGTAATTTTCAGAGTGTTAAATTTTAAAATTTAGATTCTATGTATTATTTTTGTAATAATGCAAATACCACAATTAAAGATAAAATGAGAGAGACAGAAAGTGAACAAACACGGATCTGCTAACAGAGCAGGGCCTAGAAAACATCAGTCACTAAAATCAAATCATCTTTTCATCTGTATCCTTAATTCATATTTTAATTTTTAGCGATTCCTCCAAATCACTAACTGAAAGAAGTTTAGGACACATAAAAGTTCTAGAAAGGTCTAAACACAATCTTCTGTGACCCATTACACCTTGTTTCAGTCTGTGAACTCTCAGCTAATGGTCTGCCTAGTCCTTATCATTGCCTAATTCAATGTTTATTTCAATTCAACATAGGTCTTAAACATTCGTTTTGCCACTCTACACCAGAAGGGAATATCACTCATAGGACTCACTCCTCAAAGAAGACTGGTTTATAAGATTCTGATCCTTTCCTACCCAAAGTCAGCTCCTGCTGGTACTTCCACCAAGCCTGTTGTGCTCTGAGAACAAGCTTTAATTTCCCCTGTCCTGGCATCATATTGAAGTCATTTCTGAATGACCCCGTTTGCACCTAAAATCCTTATTGTCTCTAACCAGCAGCACCCAAAACTGGATATCACCTTTACTCCCTGAATAAGGTTAGCTTTGCTAGTCTGTATCAGATAAAACTGGACTGGATTCACATGCCCAGTGTGAAAATGCTTTCTCATTGTCAGTGAGTCACCCTTTTTCCCTAGTGTATGTTTGGTTGGTTGGTTTTGCTTCTCATTTATCATGTTTCTGCTCTCTCTTGTCCACCCTAACTTCACTTTCGATCCGTCTAAGTTTTCTCTCATTCGCCTTCCAGAATGCTGTTCGGCTTGCTCCCGGTGATTGATAGTGCCGGCAAGTAATGACTTGCTGTATCACAAACACGCACCCACGTCTGCTATTTGACTCCATAAACTCCGATGTTTGCCTAGTGACCTTCAGATCAGACCAAGCATCTAATACTAAGTATATGCTTATTAAGGCACTCTGTGCAGTAACCCACACAAGTCCCTGTATTATGTTAACGAATGAATCATTCTGTTTATTTGCCCTCACCCTAATCCAAAATTACGCATGGCTAATGTTCCCAGATTAACCCAGAGCCGTAAATCAATATAGCTCTATTCTGAACCCAGAACAAACTAGCTCATAATTAATTGGTGACTCATTCAGAGTTTACTGAAATGTATCCTTTGTATAATAAATGCCAAAGTCCTAGCATATGCACTAGTTCGAGAAAAATTTGATTATCATTGGAAAATAAAAACTAGAAGTAAGCAGTTGTGAAATAGTAAGAAGTTATTGTGGTTGTCCAACAGACAACAATTTGGATGAAGCTAGGGGAGTTTCTATTCAAACAGCCAAATACTTGGAACATCTAAGAGCCACACAAAACTCATATTATTAACTGAATAAACTTTTTTTCTACTGTAATGCTAGTCAGTTTTTTCCTTTCATCAATACATTCTTACAATATAAGAATAAACATTAACAATTCAAATCCCTGAGCCATACTGAATCAGAATCTCTGGGAACTAGCTTCTGGGAAATGTGCCATTTCTACAAACTTCAAAAATTATTCTTTGTACACTAAACTTGGAGAACCACCATTTTACAATATGCTTTCTGTCTCTCAAGCTGAGGACAATTCCTGATTCTGTCCCAGGACTTCTGTCAGCTTGCTTTACATGAGTAGCTCTAATAAACACTTGAATCACATTTTTGTGGGACTATAGTTTATTCGATTTGGGAAAACTTCTTTAACAAAAGGAACATGAGCATCAATACAAAAATCAATTTTAAAAGTGAATATTTATTTATAATGAAAAAAGGAATGACGATAAAATAATGGACAGTAAAATAGTAAAGTCTCAGGTTCCTTTCTTCTGAGATCTCTTTAGGCGATTTACCGGAATGCTTGCACAGAAATGCTGCCCATTTATAACCTGGTTCCCTTTCCGCAACTTGAATATTCTATTATAGCTCCCAGAAATTCTCAACATTCACCAGAGTTCATGTGAAAGAGAAGCTGAAGGCATAACCTCCTTAGCTTCATCCTAGATCTACCTGAAACTACAGTGTTAGCCATTCACTTGTAAGTCATTAACACCCATGAGAATGAGTCCTGGGACTAACAGTGTTGAGTGGTCATCCTGAACCATATTCCTACTGGTTTTGATTGGTCTCTTCTTCTCTCTGTCTAGGACTTCACAATGACTTTTTATCTCAGGCATTACTGGAAAGACGAGAGGCTCTCCTTTCCTAGCGCAGTAAACAAAAGCATGACATTTGATCATAGATTGATCCGAAAGATCTGGGTGCCTGATATCTTTTTTGTCCACTCTAAAAGATCCTTCATCCATGATACAACTATGGAGAATATCATGCTGCGTGTACACCCTGATGGAAACGTCCTCCTGAGTCTCAGGTAAGGAGAGCTGCCTACTGCCTTTGGCCTTCCTGTACTGCCACTGTCTGAACCAAAACTGATGACTCTCACTTCAGGTGAAACTCACAATGTTGCTGTCTAATGTTTCTAGAGATTGGGACACAAGCATATGATGTGATTTTCCCTAGTTCTAACATCCAGATTAAAATAAAAATGATTTGCTGTTCTGACTATAACCACTCTGGGTATATGTTGGTTGGACAGATAGTGAAGCTGAATTATGGAAATCCTAAAATCTGGCACACAATTTTATAGGCAAACAAGCCTGCTTTTCCTCCTCACCAACTCCATGCGAACGCTGCACCCCACCAAGCAGTTTTGGAACTTTGGATTAGTTACACAATTTTTCTTAATTATCTCCTTTATTTTTCATGGGAAATCACAGCTATCATTCAAGCTAATACCAACTTGCTTTCTTTTACTTTGCTTTTAATTTAAAATGTGCATTCCAACACTTTGCTGTAACAGCGCTTCCTTTTAAATGTTCCGTATTTTCTTTTAGTCACATGAGTCCTGTGCATGTTGAGTGGGTTATCACAGGTAATTACTATAAATGTTTGGTAAACCCAAGCAACTCAGCTTTTTTTAATGTCCTCTAACCTTAGAAACATTCTAAAGTAGGCTGAACAAATGATAGATATCCCTGTCCTAACTTCTGGAAACTGTGAAGCTTATCATATATGACCACAAAAGAAAAAAAAAAAAAATGGAAAGAAAGGAAGGAAGGAGAGAAAGAAAAGGATCCTTGCAGATGTGATTAAGTTAAGGATCTTGAAATAGGTTAGAAGTCATCCTGGATTTTCTAGGTGGGACTTAAATGCAGTCTTAAGTATTCTTATAAAAGAAAGGCAGAGGAAAATTTCATGCATACAGAAAAAGGGAAGACAATGTAAGCCAAAAAATGCTGGCAGCCACCAGAAGCCATAGGACACATGGATTTTCCCCCAGAGCTGCTAAGAGAAGGGCCTTTATGACACTTCGATTTCAGCCCCATGATACTGATTTCAGAGTTCTGGCCTCCAGATCTGTGAGAGAATAAATTTCTATTGTATTAAACTACCAAATATGTAGTAATTTGTTATAGCAGCAATAGGAATCTTATGTAGATTCTTTTTGCTTGTTAAAATACCTCAGCACAGAGCTGTTGCCAAGCATTGTATATGTGCTGTCAATTTTTTTTTAAATGCAATTAAAGGAAAATATCACTTTCAATTTTTTTTTTCGGGGGGGTGTGGTAGGGAAGAACAGGGTCTCATTGTGTCATCCAGGCTGGGGTACAGTGACACAGTCTCAGCTCACTGCAGCCTCTGCCTTCTGGGTTCAAGTGATTCTCCTGCCTCAGCCTCCCCTGAGTAGCTGAGATTACAGGCACCCACCACCATGCCCAGCTAATTTTTATAGTTTTAGTAGAGACGAGATTTCACCATGTTGGCCAGGCTGGCCTCGAACTCCTGACCTCAAGTGATCTGTCCACCTCGGCCTCCCAAAGTGCTGGGGTTACAGGTGTGAGCCACCATGCCTGGCCTCAATAGGACTTTTAAATCAGGAGTAGCATAGGACTCATAGGTACTGGAGTCAAGCCTCAGTAGGAATCAGGAGCAGAACGGCACTATCTGGACAAAGAATCACCCATTTTAAATTAATTTTGGTGGGGGGAGTAATGAATTAACTCAGTCGATTTTTCTTACCCTGCACTTTCCAGAAAATATTTGGCCCTTGCCAGGCTCCTGTGGGGTAACCTCTAACCCCTTGGAATATCCTAACTGATGAGAGTATCTTTGTTTACTTGGGGGCTGGGGACTGAGCCCGATAGTTTCTGCTAACAATGTGATTTTTAGTGGAGGCTTTGAGCCACTGGATATCAGCTTGACCTCTGGAAGGGCTGGAGACTAAGGTCAGCCATGTGGGTTGGCAGTCAGTACTATGTGGCTACTCTCAATTAAAAGCATGGATATCAAGGCTTGGGTGAGCTTCCTTGGTTGGTGATGTCCCAAGGGTGTTGTCACATATCATTGCTGAGAGAATTAAGCACCATCCATATAACTCCATTAGAAGAGGACAACTGGAAATGTGTTCCTGGTCTCTGCTGGACTCTGCCCTGTGCTCCCTTTCTACTGTTGGTTTTCATCTGTGTCTTTCCATTATTATGTAGGTAGCCAAGAGTACAACAGCTTTGCTAGGCTCTGCAAGTCCTTCTAGTGAATCTCTGACCCTGAGAGTGGTGTTGGAGATCCTCTAACACAGGAGGAACTCAAAATTTTTGTCAGCACAGCTCTTCCAGCCAACAGCAGAGCCAGTCCAAGCCCAGAGCCAGATCCCCTGGTTCTGGAATTGGTTCTGACACCACCTAGCCTCCTAGCCTCTTTGGTCATTAATTCATTCACATGTACTATGAAGGAAGTGGACTGAAACACCTCAGAGGGTCCCTTCTAGGTTTAAAGTACTAGGAATACACCAAAACGAATATGTTTTGTGACACAAAGTAATCCTTGGCTTGATGTTTTGTTGCATGACTATTGACAGTAGAATTAGCCCCCAGAAGATGAAATGGTCCTGCTCCTCTGACTAACTCAAGGGCACCACAGGTAGGAACATCTGTTGCCTTTGTTTTTTGCAAACCTGCTCAGGGGCCTTTTACGAACCTTTGATCTGCTGTTGTGGGTTCCAAAATTTCTACTTTGAGGCAAGATCATAGTACAGCAGCCTCTGCCTGAAGCCAGGAAAATCTAGGAGGATATAAAATTTGAAAAAACAGTTCTTATCGGTATGCAAGCCTTTGGCTTAATAGCACCTGAATTATGCATTGTACACATAGATCTATAACTAAGAGTGCTCCAGGCTTTTCACTCACTACTGGAAAGAGGATTTCCTCAGGTAAGCTTTTTTGTAAAGGAAACCTTTACCTACAGGTTTTTATTGCCACCATCCCAACCCTTTGTTACTATAGGCTATTTATATGGGAATCTTCCAGAAAGCGAAAAATATTCAAATCTATTTAAAAGTCTTCTCACTTTAAAGTGTGTTTTTCCAGAGACATCAGAGCCAGAAAATACAGAGGGGGCTGATCAGGAAATGATGAGCTCAGAAGCAGGTATGAGAGCTGAATTCATTCATTGAATCTGTGGCTTAAACAAATCATCTGCCCTCTAGAGTTTGCTTCCTTGCATATTGTTTGGACAGAAGGTAATACCGCCCGTTTTGGATTATTCTTGAAAGATACACAGAACAGGCAAACAATAAGAAAGTTTCAGTGTTGCATGCTCATTTGGCCAGATGGTGAAATGATCTGCAGTGTTCTTTTTCTCGTTC
Organism: Sapajus apella; assembly: GCF_009761245.1. Taxonomy (NCBI): domain Eukaryota; kingdom Metazoa; phylum Chordata; class Mammalia; order Primates; family Cebidae; genus Sapajus; species Sapajus apella. The sequence goes on along the minus strand of NW_022436948.1, from coordinate 46,474,039 downwards.
TTTTTGTAGGATAACGGTTTCTGCCATGTGCTTTATGGATTTCAGCAGGTTTCCTCTTGACACTCAAAATTGTTCTCTTGAACTGGAAAGCTGTAAGTCTCACTTCCTGGTGGAGTGAGTACATCATTTGAACACATCATCACATATTTACATGTAAATAAGCATGCCCTTAACAAGCATTTTAAAATCTTGATATATTTATCCAAAATCAAAACAGTTGTTGGTTTTTTTTTGTTTTTTGTGGGGGGTTTTTGGTTTCTGTTTTTTATGAAGGTTGTGATGGCAGTTTGTCTGTTAAAGAAGATTCAGGGGGAAAGTATTTTGATAATTGTGTATTCTGCAGTTTCCACAATAAAGGAACAGCTCCCTAAAAAGGTCTATTCTTGCTAATGTTACATAGATTGACACAGACTTTTCACATTTGGAAAGCTCTGGAATTAATGTTCCCAGATGAATCACAATCCTTCATTAGGTAGACTTGGATTCCATAGAAAAATCTAGCTCTAGACATAGACACCCTTTATCAAAACCCCATCACAGGGTTCTGAGCTGTCAATCACTTTTACCCATCAGCTATTTTTGATACAAGATCTTAAAAGCTGACTGCAGTTTTTGAAAATGTGTCTGAAATGCTGGGAATCTCAACAGATGTCTAGTCCACAAATGCTCCGCCCCAAATCCGTTAGAAACTTTTTGTACCACTATTTGACTTTAGAAAATTTCTTGTAAGATTGGCCCATTTTGGAATTTCATCCAAGGAAACAAAAAACAAAGAGGGACTAACAGGCTGGAGTCAGGCCCGTGACAGTGAGGGGGTGCTATGGTGTCACTCTGAGGCCTGGCTTAATACTCTAAGAGAATGCACACAAATATGGGAGCAGCCATCTGGGGAGTTTTAGTTCATTGTGTGGGCACAAGATCCACACTATACTAGTCAGCAGGGTCTAACTTTTAGAGATTCTTTTCCCTCTTCCTAAAAGTGTGTGTATGATCAGTTCATTGGCAATCATATTTTTGTCACCTGATATGTTACATGTCATTGGACTAGGCACTAGGGACATGGAGCCACATAAAACATGGTTATAGAACTCATCGAGCTTACAAGAACTTACTCCACTTACAAGTATTTTCATGTTTTAGATGCCTACAATGAGGACGACCTAATGCTGTATTGGAAACACGGAAACAAGTCCTTAAATACTGAAGATCATATTTCCCTTTCTCAGTTCTTCATTGAAGAGTTCAGTGCATCGAGTGGATTAGCTTTCTATAGCAGCACAGGTAGAGCATTTTACATGGGTGATTCATCAGCATTTATTGGACATCTACTGTTTACAAAGCACCATAACCTGTGAAAAGACTGGAATCCAAGCGAGTGTCCCTTTGGCCAAGACCATCATTCCTGTCCTTCACAGGGAGCGACCTCCACCTTTCCACACCTCATTTCCCTCCCCATCCCCAACCCCCGCCATGCAACCACCTCTAACAAGATGCCTTTCTTCCATTCTTGACTCCTCCAGTCTCAATACAGCAGACTGAGTAATCTCTTTGGAACATGAAGTTCAGAATTCTTTCCTGTTCTAAACTTTCCAGTGTTTTTCCATCACATTTATAACAAAATTGAAGTTTCTCAACGTGATCAGCCTCCTGCCTAACGTGGGACTCACCCACTCACCCTGCCCCTCACCACCTGCTACCCTCCTGACACTGGTCTTCTTGCTTGCCGACCTCATTCCATCAGCAGGACCTCTCAGAGCCTGGCCATCTCTTCCCTCTGCCTGGAAAACTTTCCCCCAATATTCTCATGACCAGCTTCCCCACTTCAGTCAGTGCTCTGTTCAAATAGCTTCTCAAACAGTGCTTTCCTAACCAAACCAACCCTGTGTAAAACAGGATTCCTTTCTCACTGTTCCCCGCCTCCGTGATCACAGCACCTACCTTCACCTGAAGTATGCATTCATTTGACTGCTGTGTTTTCTGAGTGCCTCACCAGGACAGGGGTGGGGAATCTGTCTGCCTTGCTCACCATTTCTTCTGCAGCACCTGGAACGTGCTTGGCACATGATAATGCTCAATAAAAACCAGCTGAATGAATCCATCCATAAAGTGCATTGTTGCCCCAAACAAAAAACCCATCCAAAATTGGGCCTATAGAGCAGTCTTTACTATGACAGGTGTATTTCTGAATTGACAAGTTTTATCCAAGACACCTTTTAAAGTTATTTCTGATCCCCATTGACTGAAGCTGGAAGCAGCCTTCTGTTCCGCTCGACCCTCCTCACCCTCCACTGTCATTCCCCTGCTGGATAGTAATGAACTGGGTCATTTTAGGGCAAATCCATATAAAATGCCATTTCAGATTCAATGAAGCCATGCTTAGACCAGCTGGAAAGTGTACCAACAGCCGTCCCTGAGTTTCAGAGCTGTCCTGGCTAGAATGCTTTTACCTCCTCTGCCTGGATGGTGGTTCCTTTTCTCCTCAAAGATTCTCCACTCTGTTCTTAGATCTTGGAGAGTAGTTATCAAATTTTTGTCTAAAAACCTGCATCTTTAAGAGAGAAGTCGAAGTTTACATTGCAGAGAAGTTAAATGATTCTCTAGGAGCAGCAGCTATTTAGCTGTTTAGACCCAGAAGAAATTCTCTGTTTTACCCCATTATTTGTCTACATTGCTTGGGATTCAGCAAATGATGCTATCAATTTTAATCATGTTTATTGCCTTTTTTGATTATATAAGTAACACATATTTATTTCTTTTGATCAGTGATATGTCCCTGGCCCATGGTACATGCTCAAAGGCTAATTATTGAATGAATGAAAAGATGTTAGACAATTTGAGGAGACCTCAGAAAAATTTAAAGGAAAATCTCTTTGTAATCCTACCTTATAGAGATAAACTGTATTATTATTTTGGTATATTTCTCTGATCCTCCTCCTTCTCCTCCGTTTCTCACTTTGCCTTTCTCTATATGAATAAATATAAGCATATATTTATCAGGACTTTTAATGTTCTTCATTAATGCTAAATTAAATTAATATTTAAATAGAATGTATGCAATGAACAACCATGTTATATGTGAAGTATAATTTACAGGATTTTTAAAATTTTACTATTGCTATGATGAAATAACTTTGGCATGTGATACATTATAAATAGATATTTGCAATGTTTAATGCTAATATAATGTACTATATATGAAGCATAGAAATCCAAAAGAATTGTCTCCTGCACAGAACATATACAAAATATACAATAATAACGATGGCATTTCTTTAGCTTTTGGAACACAGTTGTCTATTAACTATATACAATCATTTTCTTAACAAGAAGTTAAATTTTACTTGAAAATTCTAACTTTACCACTAAGTCATTCCATTTGCTCTCCTATAATCTTATTTGTGCTTGTCAGACTTTTTGAGCTCTACCAGGCAGGTCCAACACGAGTTGATTTTTATCTTTTTCTGGTCATGTTTTAGAATCTCTCCAAAGCCAGACACAGTATTGGCATTGAAAAACTTGCCGCTTACAAAAATGCTTACATTTTAAAATGAACTTACAAATCCTTGACATTCAAATGTAGTTATATTTTTAAGAAACAGCATTTTGGTTCCTTAGAAAATGAAAAAATACATATAATTAGGTTCAAATGTACATGCTTTGTGTAGCATGAGATGGAGAGTTATCCATAATACGTTACCATTTTTTTTTAAAGCAAGTTACAGAAGAATACATTTTAAAATTCCCATACTTATTATTGAAGAAAGTATTTATACATATTTATGAGTGTTTATATACATATGTGTGCATATCGTGTGTGTGTGTGTGTGTGTGTGTGTATTAAAAGCCTAGAAAGATTAACAATAGATACCTCTGAGAAGTAGGTACAAATTGGGGAGATTTTCAACACTTGTATGTTTTAATTTGTTACAGTATACTCTTTTTTTTATGACAGAGATTTAAATGGGCTCTGAGAATAGGAAAAATGCAGAAGGAAAGCATTTTAGAAGTTGTATTCAAATATCAAACTAATAATCACATCTGGGTTTATTTAACTATCCCTTAGTTAGGTTTCAGAAAGATTGCATTTAGAAACTTATTTTAATTCGTGAGCATGTGATGGTTCTGCCTCACATCATCCATGAATCATTAATGTTCTGACAGTCAAACTCAAGTGTCTTTTTCAGACTGGTTTCCTGTTGTAGTATTTTAGCTTCCTCAAAAATTATTTTTGATTTTTTTTCACTCCTGTTTTTACAAGTACCAGCCACAACCACCACTCCCAAATCAGCTTTATGGAAAAACTATACACCTGACTCCGGCTATACGAGGCAGAAATACAGTTATAGGACCTTAGTTTCCATTTTATAGCTGAACAACGGGGTCTTTGCTTTTTCATTTTCTTGGTCTTCACCACTGCCATTGCCTCTGTTCAAAAATCACCATGACCTGGCAATATTAACAAGCAGGTGAGGGATTCTGCCTCCTGATCTCTTTCTCAAAATCATGCACTATAAATTTACTAAGAAAAAAGAAGTGGCCCCTGCCCCCAAGGGATGCATTGAATAGTTATTCTTTATCATAGCATAGTCTAGTGGCTGAATGTGTGAAGTACTATAAAGAGACCAGGGAACCAAAGAAAAGAAAAAGAGAGAAAAAAAAAAGAGACCGCCTAAGTTCAAACCCTGTCTCTATCATTTATTAGCAATGTGGCCTCGGACAAGTTGCTTAATCTCTCTAACCCTCTACCTTCTCATCTTTAAGTGGGTTTCATAATACTCTCTACATCGTAGGGTTGTGAGGTTACATGATGTCATATAATTAAGTACCTTAGAATGTTGTCTGCCATATAGTAGATGCTCAATAAATATTAGTTAGTAGCTGTCATCATCACCCTATTTTCATCCACATTGTCTTGATCCTTTGTATTAAGGCCTAGTTTCTTTTTTTTTTTTTTTTTCCAAAGGAAACTTCAGTGCTAAAGGCCTAGTTTCAAAGGGCCATTGAAGGTGACTATCTCTAGGTATAAAAACCTTCTTTATTCTTGTCTTGGGACTCAATACCCAGTTACTGGCCCAGTTCTCCATTTCCCTGGCTACCAAGTCTCTAGCCCTTTTCTCTCTTTTATTAACTCCTCTTCTTTCTACTGTATGGCAAGCTGATGGAGGCAGATGTACCCGCTCCCATCCAAAATGTAGTTCAGATGCAAAAACTGATGGTGCCATGCACATGACAAATGGGCATAAAGTGCTTTATTACTCACATAATGAGGGTTTCTAGAGAGATGGTCGGGCTCGCAAGCAGGTCTGAAAATGGCTTCAGAGAGCCGGCAGGGGCTGCTGGCCTGGGTTTTTGTGGTAGCCTAGTGGGTGCAGCGAAGGTGAAGGCTGCCTGTTGTAGGACAGGATGCATGCTTTGAACTTTTCACTGGTGCCAAAAAAGAGAGACCTAGGCTTTTTATTAGCTTGTTTAGATGCAGAGCAGAAAGAGAAGTTGGGCTTGAGAGCTTTTAACAGTTGAACATCAAAAATAGAATCAGACTCTTTATTGTACTACCCAAAATGAAGGCTTCTTGTCTTTCCTGATAGAGAAATGGGTTCCCCATGACCTGCAGGTTCAACTAAAATACCACCCCTAGTCTAGAACCACAAGGCAGAGCGGCAGTTTTACTTCCTGGTTACTCCACCCCACCAAAAAAAAAAAAAGGACAATTGGTTTTCAGAAAATTATGAATAAAGGATGTAGATAACTAATTTTGTTTCAAGTTAATAATGAACAGAAAACCATATACATGAATACTGTCTTCCTTTTGAATTGCTTTCACAAGTTTTCCTTATTTTAACCTCACAATAATTATATGAAGCAGTAAGGTCAGATAGCTGTTACTGTGCTCTGCAGCCATTACTGAAACTCTCAGTTGTACACAGTGATGAGCTGGGGCTGTGACGTAGGTGATACAGGACAATGAGAAGCTTGAAAAACAGATTACATTTTAACTTTGTAATGTACTATGTGATGTATCTTTTATTACTCCTGGTAATAAAATTGTTTGGTATTCCTGAAGCATCTATCAACTGACAGAGAGAAGCTTGGAACCAGGTAAGGAAAAGAAACATAATGAGCATTTAATTGAGAATAGGGTTCTAGAAGTAGAGTCTGCCAGTTCAGTGTGGGTTGGCCAGATGTATTTCTTAGGCCAAATGCCTAAGTACTTAACGTGATCCAACTAATAGGTTTGCCATCTTAGGTTTCTAAGAAATTACTGCTGAGACCAGTAGAAGGGTTTTCCAACTCTGCAATACCTGTGATTTTTCTTTTATAACTTTTGGCCTGTAGTCCCTGTGTTTTGAATAATGTTATCTGAAAGTAAACAGCATTTATCACAGAAAAAATAATCCTGCTACTCATTCATAAAAGATGTATTTTCATGTTTCCTCATTCATTGCCTTATTTTAGTAAAGATTTAACAAGATTGGCACACAGTTATTGTGAAATAAAGCAAGGTGATAGAAATTAGAAATGTATTAGGAAAAAAAAGGAAAAACCAGGATAGGGTATTGCATATAACCCGGTATGTGGTCATTAAAGAATGGTGCTCAGAGAAGTCCTGCAGATGTCTGAAACTTTGACTTTAAACTTCCTAGTAGTCAATGGGAGAGGTAAACCTGAACAAAATATGTGTGTGGATGTGACCACAAATGGTGCTTTTAATTGGCACAATTAATATTACCAAAATGAGTTTATGTAATTTAAATAAGATGCAAAGAAACATCATCATTTGCTTACTGTTTTGGAGATTTGTCATACACAAATTATGGTATTCATGAGACTTTAAAATGATAAAACTAGCTTATGGATTCCGTTTTCTTTTCCATTTGAATCCCTAGCTTTCTCCATCCCAGGTCAAAATCTAATGACCTACTACCTACTGCGAATCTTGTCATTCAGATAAATGTTTCTTTTCATTTGTTATAGCTAATAAATGGTCTGTTAGCTCTTTTATGCCATCATTAGTCATGTATTGAGGACTTTCCTTCTTGCATAAATGTCACAACACAGCATATTGTGGAGAAAGGTCTTTAGAGGCCATCCCAAAATATAACCACTATTCATCCCTGAACTGTAGGTGTGGAAGTTAAAAGGGACCTTTGAGTCACATAATTAAGCAGACTGTAGTTCAGCTCGTTTAACAAACACTGATGGAGTGCCAGGCCCGAACATGGAGATGAGGATATCGTGTTCCGTGTCCCCAAGAGCTTGGAGTCTCAAGAAGCAGGTCATTCACTAAGTGCAGTGTTTCTAAGAGGAAGCTCGCTCTAATGAACACTTTGGCTTTTTTCCATAGGTTGGTACAATAGGCTTTTCATCAACTTTGTGCTAAGGAGGCATATGTTCTTCTTTGTGCTGCAAACCTATTTCCCAGCCATATTGATGGTGATGCTTTCGTGGGTTTCATTTTGGATTGACCGAAGAGCTGTTCCTGCAAGAGTTTCCCTGGGTAAATCTTTCCCCATCTTTATAAAATGTTAACATGGAAGAAAGTTCAAGGGAAGTAAATAAAATGGGTGATACATGGAGAGGAAAAGAGAGTGGTGGTTTAGTAGGGATAGTCAGAGATGAACATGTAGGTTGCAGTATTTATCTTGACATCTTCAAGAGCAAATTGTAATTGAGTGATTTCCTTGGGAACCCAGATTTTAAGTATAAAGGCTTTGCTGACTGACCTGCAGCTGGAAGATAGTAAAGAAGGAGGGTGAAATTATAAAGCATAAACAGCCTCACTTTAAATCTTGTCTCTTCTTTTTTTAAGAAAATCTCCCCATGCATTATCTAAGTCCATTTAGCATTTCATGACAAACCCTTACATCACAGAAAGGAAGGCCGTCAAAGTAATTCACACTATACTGTAAGTGTATTAATAATAAATTGCCTTGGTGGGTTAACAAGAACGTGGAGGGGATACTTGAATTTGAAAATATGAATACTGATTAGAAATTAGGACTTAATCAAAAGGCCAAAATCAGAAACAACCACAGAGGAATTTCAGGTGCAGTGGCACATTAGTTGGCAAGAGATTTTAGGTGGAGAGACGTTGCCAGCCTCATTAAGTCACTACGCAGGGGTGATTATCTACACCATCTAGCATGCTGTATGCCTCTATCACACACGCTGATTTATGGGAGCCATTTCAGACCCACTTAGCAGTTATTGAGATCTTAGAAAGCAGAAGATGCCAAGCTAAGAACTTAGATGACATGTTACTTAATGAGAACCCAAGAGATAATTCCACTTGCCTTTTTTGCTGGTCAGGGCAGAGCCCCCTCATTTTATCTGATGTTGTTCTTTGATTTGTAGTGCTCCATCTAGAGAGAAGATTGTTATTATTATAATAATTGTTGCAATTACTGTAATTATCACAATTCATTCCAGAAAGGATGGTTTGTAAGTTAATGTTCACAAATTATATGCATGCTTCAAAAGATCGTTTGAAAGACATAAATGATTAATATTAACAATTTGCTCACCTCCTTTTCCCTATTAAAAGATTCAATTTACAAGCATTTGAGACTTGAATATCTTCAAGGAAAAAATACCATCTGAAGAAGTAAATTATTTGGACTGTTTCTTCACACCAGAGCGTGTGCCTGACCTCAGTACTGCAGTGTGGCAGCATAGACCCAAATACTAGACCAAGGGCACATTTCCAGCCCTCGAAACACACAGAGAAAAGCACTCAGTGTACAAAGGTTTATGAACATGATTTTCAATCAGATTTCTGAAGTTGACTGCTCTGCTCTTATACTGTGAAAATGACAGCAATAAGAGCCACTTCCATGGAAGGCTGGAGTGAATTGAGAACAGTAAGACACTTTTAAGACACCCTTGAAATTATCTGCTTCTTGCAACCTCGCCTGATCCCTTAGGGTCAGGAAATTGCTATGCAGATTTATATAAAATGCATGCAAATCAGAAGTGGCCCTCTCCCTCTTTTTTAAAAAATTATTTTAATAAGAGAACAGCACTATTCCTATAAAACTGTTACCCTGTCAGGCTTTTGCTTCCTTCCACCCTCACATTTTTTTCAGATACTTTGCTCTCTGCTTCCCTAGCTCTTTGCAAATGACGTGCTACCCAGTTCCCTGGAAGGTCCCTGTGAATGCCTGTTCATCTGGCCCACTCGCCTTTTCTCATCTGCTTCCTTCCTTCACCTTCTCTGCAACATTTGACATTATTGGGCTCCTCTGCAAATCTAGGACCAACTTTAGTGGTCAAGAATTTCAGCCTCATCTTCCTCATCTGCAAAATGAAATTATTAATACTACCTGTTAAAGGTCATTATGAGAATTAAATGGGAGAATTAATTAATTTAATCATGTCAACTGCCTAGCTTGCTGCCTGGACAAAACCAGCCACATACACAATGCGTTAGTTTTCAGTACTCTCCACTAGTCTGGTTTTCTCCTCCTGAAGACTTTTCTTTCCTTTTCTCTTTCCTGCCTTTTCTTCCACTCCTTAATTATGAGTAGCTCCCTCCCAAGGGTCTGCTCATTTTGACTGTTACTTAATGGAAGAAACTTTTTTATTCCAACTTCTGTCTCTATATAAGTATATGCTATCTGGGTACTTTCAGTTGTATGCTGCACTTCCCCTGCAGGTACTACAAGCATTCAGCCTGTTGAGAATTGAGTCTTACCTTGGGAACCCAGGCTTCAGGGACGAAGGATGTCCCACCTGACCTGTAACTGGGCGATAGTAAGGAAAGAGGGTGAAAGTATGAAGCATAAATAGCCTCACTTTTAAATTTTATCTTTTCTTTTTCTAGGTACTCTCCCATGCATTACCCAAGTCCATTTAGCTTTTCCTGACAAACCCTTACATTACAGAAAAAAAAAGAACCTTCAAGCGAATTCACACTGTACTGTTGGTTTCTTCATAATAACTTTGATGGGTTAGCAGAAAAGCCGCTTACTGTCTTCACTTATTCTCTTTACTTCCCCATTCTCTTCAGGGCCTCCGGTTTGTTGAGCCTTTCATATCTGAAACCTCAATTTCCTTCTTAATCTTTAGCAGTGATTCTCAAACTATGGCCTTAGGACCCATTTACACTCTTCAAAGCTAATGAGGACCCTCGAGAGCTTTTGTTGCTGTGGGTCACGTCTATCATTATTAGCCGTATTAGATGTTAAAATAGAATTTGAAAACGTGTTAATTTACTTAAAGCTAGGAATAATCAACTCATTGTAAGTTAACATAACATATTGTATGAAGCATAATTATTTTTTCTAAAACAAAAAGTTTAGTGAGAAGAGTGGCATTTTAAAACATTTTTGCAAATCTTTAATGTCTGCCTTTATAGAGGGCAGTTGGATTTTTATCTCTGTTTCTTCATTTATGCTATTGCAATAGGTTTTGGTTGAAATATAGGGAGAAATCTGACCTCATCAGATACATAGTTTGAAAAAGGAGTAGTATCATAATAGTCTTTCCAGATAGCCTCCCTTCACATGACACCAAAACTCAGCAAGTGATAGTTTCTTAAAGTTTAGTTATAGTGTGCTATCTGAAACCACATCAACAAATATTTTCTACTCTGTTAGATTAGAATCCATTGGTCTACCTTATACTTTGAGTAGATTTTTCCCTGATGCATTGGTTGTTTGGAAAATATTGTTCACTGAGTTATTCAGATCTTCCAAATGTTTACATAATTCATTATACTGGTTTGGATCATAATCTCAAAAGACACAATACCAAATGCCATAATCCTGAATGTTGAAATCCTGAAAGATCAAAATCCCTCAAGTCTAAATCCCTAAAGTCTAAAATCTCAAAAATCACAATCACAGGATAATTGTACCATGTTAGGCCAGTCCTTGGGCAGTATCTTCATGCAATTGCCTATAGCTTATCGCTGCCTCATACATGAAATTTTCTTTTTAGTTTTTGGTCTCTTTTTCTTGTTTTTTTTTTTTTTTTTTTTTTTTTTTTTTTTTCTAGTTTTAATTGTCAGAATTATATTTCCTATAATTTGCTATGCTATATATTTTATCTTTGCATCATTTCTAGTAGTGGAGATATAAAGTTAGACTATTAGGGAGTTCTAATTTGTATTAGCCTTTTTGCAAATTTAGCTCCCTCAAAGTGCATTATCACATTAGCTTTGTAAGTATTGTGCATGTATGTAAAAATGTTGAAACTTTCTCAATAAATGAAGACATGTCATTTTTGTACATCTGCATTTGTGAAAGATAAAATTTCATGAGATCTCAGCTCTTTGGGTGACTGCATATGTGGTGACCATCATGGTTTTTGATCAATCCTCAGAGACAGGTTGTCCATCACGATGTTTCAGATGACCACAGTTACAAAGCCGGGTACCCACAATGACCCACTATAGTGATACGCATTTGTATGTTTCCCTTTTGACCTATTTCTGCATCAGTATGGTTCATCTGCCCATAACAGCTGTACCTCTGCAACTGTAGTCAGTATACCTGTTTATGCTTACAGAAATACGTGTTTTATTATTGCCTGTTTTACTGTGTAAAGTGGCTTATGAAGTGTTATTTTTTTATGTTTCTCAAATAAATTACCTTTTTAAAATATAAATAGGTTTCACATTTTCCAAAATTATTTTTAGAACAATATTTTCAGGATTTTGATCTTTCAAGATTGTGATTTTTAGTATTTTAGACTTTAGAGATTTTGATCTTTGGGGATTTCAACATTTGGGATTATGGAATCTGGAATTGTGTCCTTTGGTATTGTGATTGGTTCCTCCTCCCCACCTGTTTTTTTCTGTCAAAATCCTTCCATCTCTACATGGCTGAAAGCCTTTAGTGGTGACTCCAAGCACACATGGTCACTCTCATCTTTGAACCCACGGTTCTTTGTGTATCTCCTAAGTAGCTTACTTCCTCTATTTCATGTTTTGCTGTGGGGCAGGAGTGGCTTGTCTTTCGACCTCTATTAGAATGTGAGCTCCGTAAGGACAAGGATCACTATTACCATTTTTGTTGTTCCTTCAGTAGGTAGCGCAGTGTCCTCCTGCACGTACTTCATGTTCAATACGTAGTTGTTAAGTTGCCGGTGTTTAGTCCAGCATATTTTTAGTTGCTAACTGGAAACAATAAAGGGTGACTCATTTGCTGGTGAAGACCCTCCCACATTTGCCATGCTTCAGGTAAAGAACAGTAGAGGGTGCTTAGCGTTTAGAAGTATGCACTGTGATTATGCAATTCTTGGCGGGGCGCGGTGGCTTACACCTGTAATCCCAGCACTTTGGGAGGCTGAGGAGAGCAGATCACGAGGTCAGGAGATCAAGACCATCCGTGAAGCTTAATACCGTGAAACCCCGTCTCTACTAAAAATACAAAAAATTAGCCGGGCGTGGTGGCACATGCCTGTAGTCCAGCTACTAGGGAGGCTGAGGCAGGAGAATCGCATGAACCCAGGAGGCGGAGGTTGCAGTGAGCTGGGATTGTGTCACTGCACACCAGCCTGGGCGACCGAGTGAGACTCCATTTCAAAAAAAAAATTAGCTGGGCATGGTGGTGTGTGCCTGTAATCACAGCTGCTAAAGAGGCTGAGGCAGGAGAATCGCCTGAATTAAAGGTTGACAGATGAAATATCTGTCGGAGGTTGCAGCGGGCCGTGATGGTGCCACTGCACTCCAGCCTGGTGACAGAGGGAGACTGTCTCAAAAAAGAAAAAGAAGTATGCACTGTGATTAGGCAATTCTCATAAGAGATAATAGCTACCATAACTTGGAATGCGTGATGGGTCAAAAATACTATTATGTCTCTCCATTCAATTTGGTATGGAGAGAATGTGAGACAATTATGGAGTTGTTCAAGGATATTTAAATATTATACTTTCTCCTCTCATTTTCACTTTCTCCTCCTTTTCTTGCCTCCATCATCCTTGCTTGATCCCTATGCATGAGGTATTCCATTCTCTACAGAATGCATTAAGTAATGGGCTCATTTACTGGAAAACAGATACGGCAGAGGAGGCTTTCAGACCTGTAGTTACTCTCAGAGAAAAATCATCTCCTAACAGAGGATATGCCATATATGCTTTAAAAAGGGAATCCTTAAGGAGCTGGATAAGAGCAGTTCATTTAACCACCACAGAGATACCAGAATTTCTAGTTACACTTATTCGTACTCTTATACCGCCTTCATGGGAAATGGTTATCAGTTTCTGGTCATAGACTAATGTTGGAATGTCAGGCCACCTTCCTTTCCTTCATATCATGTAACATTTTCTTTCTACCTAGGCCTATATGAAAAATATATGTACTCACTTGAAGGTGAATATAACACCCCCTCCCTCCAAAAGAACCACCTGCAACACAGTTATTGAGGGGGTGAACTCAGTGGTGTCATAAGTGACGCCTGTCTGCCCTACCGCTGTCATACCAGTCAATGAAACTCTCCACCATGCATGGCTAAAAATAGCCAATGAAACGGAATGATCAGTAATTCTCCCCAGACTAAAGTGTTCTTAAGACCCCATGCATGTCTTTAAAAGTGAAAATGGTGAAGCTGCAAGAGCTCAGAGGAGTTGAGTCAAAGGGTCAGACTAAATATTTTCTCACAGCACTTTGCTAACTATGCATAGCAACGTCAGTAGCGGGGGAAGATAATTTTCTAATCCAAACACATGAGCTTCCTTCGACTAAATGGTTGCTTCATATAATTCAAAACTCCTTTATTGGGATGTTAACTTTAATGGGTTTGGAAGGACTGCTATTTGTCAAGATTGATGTATCTTTGAGGGGTGGCTCAAGACATAATAAGTGTGTTTAATGTAGCTATAATACTCCTGACTTCAAGTTCTATTGCTTCAGGAATTTATATCTCAGTTTTCTCATTATTCACTCCCCCTACCTAACAATCACTCCTCTCCGCTCTAATCCTTTTTTTTATTGCTCATCTGAAAGAAGGAAAATCCAGAATGCTGGTTTTAAAATAAATAAAGCTATAATAAATTAGTTGGACTAAGTACCCTTTTAAAGAAAATGATTAATGGTTTATTGCTCTCTGGCAAATATAGATAGTGCAATTCCTTTTTATTTGCCTGGTAGTTATCAATTTCAAATACATGACAAGACCAAACACAAACTTGTGTGTTTGTTCTAAACTCTTATTTTGTCCACTAAGCTCCATATTACTGTACATTGAGGAAAACGTTCGGTTCTATCTTTTCTATCTTAGAAAACCGGTAAGAGAAGACATTAAAAATTTTTCAAACAAATGAGGTTAGCACTGAGTAGGAATATTAGTTCATGATTCCTTCACTTCCTGCCAGTGAAATCTTGAAGACAGTAAGGCATTGCCTCTTGGCATAATTCTGCACTCTGAACAGAATTTGCATTCTGCTCTGACATACGAGGTAATTCCTTTGCCACCCTCAGCTTTTATTTCTTTTCTGCAATGTGTGCCTAATTATTTACCTAGATGTGTGATGGGTAAATATTTGATAAAAGCAAGCAGGTTTTATTTAATAATCTTGGCTTCTGCTATGCCTGTAATGTTAATAGAAATTCCATGCTTAATAAAATTCCATGCTTCGAGTTCATTCCTTGCTTCATGTTTATGTAGGAAGTGTTTTACAGCCAGAGAATGCAGACATCACCCTCTGATAGGCAGACTGTTGATCGTACCATTGTTGGGGAGACCTGGGACTCCATGAGGTAGTGGCCTGTGTCCAATGCTAAGAGCTGGAATAGCATTTAGGTTTCTTATTCTGGAGTTCAAATCGGTGTGAAGGTGAGAATCCAGGTCCTCCCATGGTACTGTCCAATTGCCAAGTTGTGTCGATCTTGATCATACAAACTAAAAACTTTGTTTGAAATAGAATGACTCTAAAGAATTGTTACTGTGTTTGATATGGGGCTCTCTCAGATGAGAGCTTCACAGAATTATTACAGAAAGGATAGGATGTGTTGGTGAAAGCAGTCCACATGCTGTGGCTGTACATTTAGGAGTAAATCACAGTGCTCTTCCTGCTGTTTGGGACTCTGTCTGTTGACATTAAAATGTCCTCACAACTTATAAAAATCATTAAGGATTCCATTTGCACCTCCCTGGTGGGAAATTAAGAAATAAAACCATGCCAGCCAGTGTACATTTCAGATATTTACAGTAGTATGCTTTCTCTCCAGGCGGCACTCTTGCAATATCCCTCTGAGAAATAAATGTAGACATGGAATGGCCCTCCCCATGGCCAGCATTTTATTAAGGAAATCTCAGAGTCACTTATTCCTCCATTTCCCCCCAGAACCTTGATCTTCTTAGCTCTGATGATCAGGCCAGAGAACAAAGAAGTAAAAGGAAGAGGGAGGAAAAACGAAAGGCAAGGGGGAAGGTAACAGAAGGAGAGAAGAAGGGAAGAGAAGAAAAGGGAAGTGGGGAGGGGCAGGGAGGAGAAAGGAGGGGAACGGGGAAGGGGGTGCAAGGGAAAAAGTGACTGGAATTCAGCAGTTGCTCAGTAAATGTTTACGATGAATGAACCCCCACTAGCACACTTACACTCAGAATCAATGGAACTGTAGCTTCATTAACAAAGGACAAAGAGAATAACGACTTTTAAAGTATTCTCTGTGAGAGGATAATATAGAGAATAGCAATTTTGAATGCTACTAAAGATCACTCGAGAAGAAATAAGCTCCCCGGAAACATGAAATATTACAGGTAGACATAAAGACAGGTTATGAACAGTAAAAATTGCGAAGGAGTGGGAGAGGTTGGAGGAAATGATTTTAGAGTTTTTTAAATCGAATACATGT
The DNA here is from genome assembly GCF_009761245.1 of Sapajus apella. Classification (NCBI taxonomy): domain Eukaryota; kingdom Metazoa; phylum Chordata; class Mammalia; order Primates; family Cebidae; genus Sapajus; species Sapajus apella. The sequence goes on along the minus strand of NW_022436948.1, from coordinate 46,458,246 downwards.
TTACCTTTCTGGGATGCTTAGAAGAGGCCCATCGGAGGATAGAAAATAGAAATGTCAGAGTCTGGTCTCTGTGAAGTCTTTAAATGGAGGGAAAAAATCCTTCTGTAAAGGTGAGGGCAAGAAAAAGCGACAGAAAAAAAAACCCGATGAGTGTCTTGTTGGCTTGAGACAGATACTTGGGCGGTGTACACACACCTTCCCTCCTCTTGGATCCCCAGATTGATATTGTTCTAGGAAATGCACCCCTGGTGTAATTCAGCACCAGATCCTGGAAGTGAATGGTTGTCACTAAGCTTGTCACTGTTCTCAAATGGCAGGAATCACCACAGTGCTGACTATGTCCACGATCATCACGGCCGTGGGCGCCTCCATGCCCCAGGTGTCCTACCTCAAGGCAGTGGATGTGTACCTCTGGGTCAGCTCCCTCTTCGTGTTTCTGTCAGTCATTGAGTACGCAGCTGTGAACTTCCTCACTACAGCGGAGGAGCGGAAACAATTCAAGAAGACAGGGAAGGTACAGCCTTGCTTTAACGATCAGATTCCTTGGGGAATGTAGAAAAGACTACCTTATCAATCGCCCTCTCTTGACAGTGTGGTAAGCCTTTGTTCTAAGTGCATATGCTTGGCAAGAGGCAAGTGTACAGTATGGTGACAGTTCAACATTGAACCTTACTCTCTGCTCTGTGCTGGCTGGTTTTCTCATCCTCACTCACCCTCATCAGGAGTATGGGTGTGTGAAGAATTTCTCTCAATATGCTCCTTTCTCCCAACTGTACACTTTGAGTAGAAGGGGTTGACATACAGACCACATTCTTTGAAGTGGGTAATGGTGATAATAGCTAACATGTAATGGGGGTTTATCACATGTTGGCATCATGCCAAGCATCTCACATGTCATGTCAGTTAACTCCCATAGTAACCCTGGGAGGTCGGCACATTATTGCCCTTGTTTCACAGAGGTGAAGCAAACACAGCCGGGTGGTAACTTGGCCAGGGTCACACAGCTGAAGAGGATCAGGCTTTGCTCCTGGGTCTCCTTGACTTCAAAGGCTGTGTGTGCCCTCTCAACCAATAAACGATATGATTCTCTCCACCGAGAGCCAGCGTTTATTTTTCTCTTCTTGTCACTCGGGAGAGTGGTGGAGCATAAAGGGAGGTTCTCCCCCACGGTATCCTAGAAATGAGGTGCTCTCTGGACTCTAAATGTTATCCATGTTTTTTGTGACATTGTTTAATAAATATAGATAGATTACTCTCTACCTGCTTCATTTCATAGAGGATTTGGGCACCAGTTTCTTGCTCCTACAAGAACTTACATAATTTATTGTACTTCAGAAACTTATAAGAGTCATTCATTCATTTCTAGTCTACTCCTGAGAGAATAAACACACATATGCACATACATATGTGCATATAGTATATATGTATGCATATACATCCTATATAGAGAGTATCTATACACAAACACCCATAACTTCAATGAAATGTATTCGCATTGATTTAAGATTATTTTACATGAGCATTTATACACACCCAAACATTATTAATATTTTTTATACTTCTGAGAGCATCTCATACTTTCAGAGTATTTTGTTGTTTTGTTTTGTTTTGTTTTTTGAGACGAAGTCTCACTCTGTCGCCAGGCTGGAGTGCAGTGGCACGATCTTGGCTCACTGCATCCTCCGCCTCCCGGTTTCAAGTGATTCTCCTACCTCAGCCTCCTAAGTAGCTGCAATTACAGGCGTGCTCACCATGCCCAGCTAATTTTTGTATTTTTAGTAGAGACTGGGTTTCATCATGTTGAAAGAGGCTGGTTTCAAACTCCTTCCCTTGTGATCTGCCTACCTCAGACTGCCAAAGTGCTGGGATTACAGGCATGAGCCACCACACCCAGCCCAGAGTGTTCTGATATCCTCTTCTCACACCAAACCTTTATATCAGCCCCCAGTGTAGATCTTGCAGAGACTATTATCTCTATTTTATAAACGAAGAAGCAGAGTTCTAGTGAAATGAAGTGATTTGCTGACAGATTCTCAGCCAACAGAACTGCAATTGCAATTCAGATCTGGAACGCTTACTTCATCCTTTGATTTTACATCCTTTGAGTCAAAGCTCTAATAAGAGCTGATTTTGTTTTCTGGAAGATGCTTTCATTTCTTTGATGGCAGCATGTGACTATGTTTGCCAGTCACATACACACCCACAGTGAGTGCTATGCAGGTGTAAGGAAAGCAGGAGCACTTAGAGCAGTATGCGCCAGTGGTGTGTGGGCATCACCTGGGTCCTCGGTAAACTCTAATTCAGGAGGTCTGGGGTGGGAACTGAGACTTTGAATTTCTAATAAGCTCCAGGTGATGCTGACGCTGCTGATCTATTTCCCACACTGAATAGCAATGATTTGGATCATCTGTGAAGTGAAAGGTGACAGGAAGAATGTGTAAGGAGGGAAAGAATTTTCTTCATGTTCTATTTTGTTTTTATACAAGAAGTGGCTAACGCAAGAAACAGGCACTGAAGTACTTCTGGCCCCCCTCCATCTAGTCCTTTGACTCAAAATATCCACAACTCCCTGCCCCCATCTGCCACACAACATGTGATTGTTGTGATCTGCCACACACTGCCTGATTGTTTTTGCTTGTTGATATTGTACACAATCTTTTTGTACCGCTATGCAAAGTTTCTTTTCAGGTAATAAGCATCCTCCATTTAAAAAATTATTTTTCAATTTTTAATTGTAAAATTACTACAACTTAGATTTTACAGTCTGAACTGCTTTTAAGTGGGTAGTTCAATAGTGTTAAGTATATTCACTCTGTGGTGCAGCAAATCTCCAGAGCTCTGTCATCTTGCAGAACTGAAACTCTATACTCACTAAACAGCAACTCCCCATATTCCGCTCCCCCAGGCTCTGGACACCACCATTCTAATCATCTTCAATTATCTCAAAGAAATGCAGTTATCTCAAAGGAATGTCCTATTTGCCATTCATATCTTTGTGGTACAAAACGAAGAAATGATTGAAGTCAGAAGTGATGGCAGGCCAGGCACAGTGGCTCACGCCTGTAATCCCAGCACTTTGGGAGGCTGAGGCAGGCGGATCACTTGAGGTCAGGAGTTCCAGACCAACCTGGCCAACATGGTGAAACCCCGTCTCTACTAAAAATACACAAATTAGCCGGGCGTGGGGTGGGCACCTGTAATCCCAGCTACTCGGGAGGCTGAGGCAGGAGAATTGCTGGAACTCGGAGGCTGAGGTTGCAGTGAGACAGGATCACACCACTGGACTCCAGCCTGAACAACAGAGTTAGACTCTGTCTCAAAAAAAAAAAAAAAAAAAGACATGATGGTAAACTAATTCCATCACATCCCACCATCCAGCACTATTCACCCTCCACCACCATCTACCAACACCACTACCCACCACCCACTACCACCACTCACCACCCATCATTTACCACCCACCACCCACCTTCTACCCATAACCACCATCCACCAACACTACCACCCACCACCAACCACCACCACCTTCTACCCATAACCACCGTCCACCACCACCACCACCCACCATCCACCACCACCACCACCACTCACCACCTATCATTTACCACCCACCACCCGCCTTCTACCCGTAACCACCATCCACCAAAACTACCACCCACTGCCCATCACCACCACTCACCACCCATCACTTACCACCCACCACCCACAACAACCCTCTACCCCTAACCACCATTCACCAACACCACCATCCACCATCCACCACCACCACTCACCACCCACCACCCATCATTTACCACCCACCACCTACCTTCTACCCATAACCACCATCCACCAATACCACCACCCACCACCCACCACCACCACCACTCACCACCTATCATTTACCACCCACCACCACCTTCTACCCGTTAACCACCATCCACCACCACTACCACCCACCACC
>NW_022436948.1:46452883-46454203 GCF_009761245.1 Sapajus apella | reverse complement strand
ATCCACCAACATCACCACCCACCATCCACAACCACCACTCACCACCCATCATTTACCACCCACCACCCACCTTCTACCCATAACCACCATCCAACACCACCACCACTCACCACCTATCATTTACCACCCGCCTCTACCCGTAACCACCACCCACCAACACTACCACCCACCACCACCACTCACCACCCATCGCTTACCACCCACCACCCCCCGCTTACCACCCACCACCCACAACAATCCTCCACCCCTAACCACCATCCACCAACACCACTGCCCACCATCTACCACCACCACTCACCTCCTATCATTTATCACCCACCACCCACCTTCTACCCATAACCACCATCCACCAACACCACCACCCACCACCACCACTCACCTCCTATCATTTACCACCCACCACCCAACTTCTACCCGTAACCACCACCCACCAATATCACCACCCACAACTACCACCCACCACCTACCATTTACCACCCACCACCCACCTTCTACCTCTAACCACCATCCACCAATACCACCACCCACCACCCACCACCACCACTCACCACCTATCATTTACCACCCACCACCACCTTCTACCCGTTAACCACCATCCACCACCACTACCACCCACCACCCACCACCACCACCACTCACCACCTATCATTTACTACCCACCACCCACCTTCTACCGATAACCACCATCCACCAACACCACCATCCACCACCCACCACCACCACCTTTTACCACCCACCACCCACCTTCTACCCGTAACCACCATCCACCAACACTACCACCCACAACCCACCACCACCACTCACCACCTATCATTTACCACACACCACCACCTTCTGCCCGTAACCACCATCCACCAACACTACCACCCACCACCACCACCACTCACCACCCATCATTTACCACCCACCACCCACCTTCTACCCATAACCACCATCCAACAACACTACCACCCACCACCCACCACCACCATTCACCACCCATCGCTTACCACCCACCACCCACAACAATCCTCTACCCCTAACCACCATCCACCAACACCACTACCCACCATCTACCACCACCACTCACCACCCATCATTTACCACCCACCACCCACCTTCTACCCATAACCACCATCCACCAACACTACCACCCACCACCCACCACCACCACCTATCATTTACCACTCACCACCCACCTTCTACCCGTAACCACCACCCACCACCACCACCCACCATCCACCACCACCACCCACCATCCACCACCACCACTCACCACCTATCATTTACCACCCACCACCCGCCTTCTACCCATAACCACCATCCACCAAAACTACCACC
>NW_022436948.1:46223726-46427883 GCF_009761245.1 Sapajus apella | reverse complement strand
GCCCCGCCCCTAGCCGCCGCGCGCTCAGCTGCCCCCGCCCCTAGGCTCCGCGCGCTCGGCCGCCCCGCCCCTAGCCGCCGCGCGCTCAGCCGCCCCGCCCCCGGCCGCCCCGCCCCTAGCCGCCGCGCGCTCAGCTGCCCCCGCCCCTAGGCTCCGCGCGCTCAGCCGCCCCGCCCCTAGCCGCCGCGCAGTGGGCTCGCGGCCGCGCGCAACAGGCCGTGCGGGGTGAGTGAGGCGCTCTCGCGGGCAGCGCGGCGCGGAGACAGGCCGGGTGGTGCGGGATTCCGCGGGGCGCGCGCCGCTGCTTTAGGCACCAGGGCCCGGGTGCGGGTCTGGGGGACCTGCGGGGCCGGCTGGAAGCCTCGGAGGCGGGCGTCGCGGTTGCGGGCCGCGGACGCGCGCCCAGGCGCCCCACCTCCCCGGAGACCTGGGCGGGGTGGGTGCGGCCGGGTAGGAGTAGGGTCGCGGAAGCCTTGGGCACAGAGAGGGCACGGGTGCTGTGCTAATGGTCCCGAGGCCGGTGACGAGCGCGCGCAGTCTGGAGGCTCTACACGGAGGGTGCTGCCGGCCTCCGCCGGGTGGCGGCAGAACCGCCTGTGCGAGCGCTGCTTCCACGTGGGCCGCGCCGCCGGGCGTGAGGTCGGGCCTGACAGACACCCTTTACCGCTGGGAAACCTGAAGTTCAGGTGTGTGGAGAAGAGGAAGCTGCATTACGGCCTACGCTTCCAACTCATTTACCAGCAAATAATTCCACAATGATTGGCCGACAGCTGGGTTGTCCAACAGGTTACTGAGACCACGTTATTCACTGTTTTCAGGACAGATAGAGGAAGAGGATCGGATCTCACCACTCATTGGCTGTAAATTTGGTGCCTGGGTTTCATTTCACGGGGCTCATCTTTGAGCGGAGGAACCTGATTTCCCCAGCTTCTTCCGCTGGTACTGGTTTTTCCTCCTGGACATCAAGCTTTGTAACCTCATGATCACCAAAATACATTGAGGTGCAGTCCGTTTCCTCTGTAAAATAAAACTAAAAAGATAACAGCTGATCACCCCTTTATGTCAATAGGAGAACCAGCTTTCCCTCTCTGGATTAGTGTATCTCTGAGCCAAAAAGAAATGTTTTAGGTCAGCCTAGGCAACCTTGTTCCAAGCAGTATATAATTCCTGACAGCCGTGTGTGTTTAACTGAGCTGCATTTGACTCCTGTCCTCCATTAGTGGGCCTGTAATTCATCTAGAGAGCGTATTATGTTAATGCAGCTTTCTGGGCCCCAGCCATCAGAAGTGGCAATCCAGTGGGCTTGATAAGGGACCCAGAAATTTGCATGCGGGCAACCTTGCTAGTAACTGTAAACTACATTCTGTAAAACACTGCCCAGGGGATGTAGACGCTCATACTTCCCTCCCTGCTTTAGTAATAACTACTGATGTCTAAAGTGCCTTTTAGCTCTTTCGATACTGTTGAATCCTGAAGTGACAGCTGCCATCAGAAAAGTAATCCCCACCGCACAAGCCATCTGTTTTCTCCGTAACTGTTTTGTGTAAGGCCTTTGTGATTTGTCTCCAAAATTGTATGCAGACAAAAGATGCAAACGTGAAAAATTCAGCACATATTTCTTGAGGCCCTCCTACGTACCACACCTTGCTTGGTTCCGGGGATATACAAATCCCTTCAAGAGCTTCCTTATGTCGTCATGTCCTCAAATATAGAAGAGGAGCTTAGGACACCTTACAAATATAGTGACTATCTGTTGCCTGTAGTATGGTTGTCAACACTGATTTTTCTTATAGTGTTTATCTGTGGGTAGTCACCAAAGTATGAACCACAAATCTTTTAATCTTTTTACATTTTAATGCTTATAGTCAACTCAAATGGAAAACAGTTGCTTTTCAAAAACTTGTCTGTGACTTTATGGAAATATTTACTCTTGTTGGGGTGGTCTCTGAGGTTTATGGGCAAGCTTGTGATGGCTCTACTATTCCAGACAAATCATTGTCTTCTTTAAGTAATATATTATTGGATTCTAAGATAAGTGATTTACTTTTTGCTGTTTCCGAAATTGTGATATGTACTTTAAGACTTTTATATGTTTAATATGATAGGATGCTTCATCTGTTCTCCCCTCTGCTCTAGAAAGCTGTTAAAAGCAATGGTTGTCTTACAGTGTGAGTGGTGTGAGAATCAGAGAAATCGTGTGTTTGCCCAGAAACCTCTAAGCTGGGCTCCAATTAACTGAGCCTCAAATCATTTCAACATGAACATAGAGAAATAAATGATGTAACTTTTGGCAGTATGGGTAGTGAAATTTATATTCTAACGAAAGCAATTGTTATGCAGTACTGAAGTTTATTTTGTTAGTGATCGTAGATGGGAAAGATTCTTTAACTGATTTTATTTTGGCTTAAGTGCTTTGCATTCTTTGTTTAGCCACGTTTTCTAGTGAATGTGCTTATACGGCATTCATATATTATGCTTAAAACAAGCTTTTGGTTTTCATCTTCCTGCTGCTTAAATTTTAAACTGACCAATTGTGAGAGATAAATGTTTGGATGAATGTAAAATTACTCTATAGGGCGCCGTTAGTAATACAAACCTAATAAACCAATCTAAGTTTTTAAAAATTAAACGTGAGCAATGTGTTGTGGTCCCCAAGACCATCCTTAGTTCAGCAATTTGCTAGGAGGACTCTGCTGATTTATTGCAGGGAAAGGACACCAGGCACAGTCAGCAAGGGGAGAGGCGCACGGGTGAAGCTCTGGGGAGACCAAGTGTAAGGCTCCAAGTCTTCCAGCGGTCGCACCGGCTATGCTCAGTTGCTCCAGCCACTAGTTGTGTTGACCCTTGTGAAATGTTGCCAACCAGGAAAACTTGTTAGAGGCTCAGTGCCCAGGGCTTTTACTGGGGGCTGGTCACTTAGGCCACCTTTGCCTGTCGCATTCCGGCGTTTCCAGACTCTAGAAGGAAAGCAGGTATCGGTATAAACTGTAATGATTGTACATTTTAGGTGATGAGCCACTCCTATCAGTTAACGGTGGTGGGAACTCCCAAGATCTTAAGTTCTCAGACGTCCGCCACCAGCTGCACTTTCAAAGGATAGCATTGAGGCCTCTGTGGGACCTCCTCTGCATACGCAGTACTCCCTCCCGAATCCGTTTGTATTTCTACAGATAGGAAACATCACTTCAGAGTTCCATGTACTAGCAATGCTGTATCTCCATGAAGGCTTAATTCTTTCATGGAGAATTCAAGCTGGTCTGCTTCACTTAAAGGAAAAATTTTCAGAAAATGTGTCTTAACAAAGCACCTATCCTAAACACTAAAGTTTATTTTTTTTTTTCCAAGTGTAAAGGTTTACCCCTCCTGTAGGATTTTAGTATCAATTTGTATTAGTTTTCCACCCTGTCCTGTGTTTCCTTATCAAAAGCACTTGGTCTTTCGAAGGAACTGAACTGTTTTAGAGAGTTTGATATTTTGACATTTCCTTTCTTTGTTTAGTTTACATCTGGGTTTCATTCTAAAGTTCTTTTATATGTTGTAACACATCACACAGTATGTAACACGTGGTTCAGGAAGCTTACTTCCCAGGCCAGAACATTGATTCCACTTAGTCTACAGCGTAGCCGAAATACCGCTTAGTTAAAATGACCAAAGAGCAGAAAACAGTATTTTTGCAATTCTAATAACTCACCAAGGTAGGAAACTATACCACTTATAAATAAGAAGCCTTTGAGAAATTTTGGTTTTTATAAGTACAATACTTCTTAACCTTTTCCGGGGGTAAGGACTCCTTTAAGAATCTGTTGAAAGCAATGGAGACCCTTCCCAGGGGGAAATGACTGAGATGGAGTTTTGCAGTCTCGGGAAATTTAAATAATTTGAATTACAGTTCTTGGAAACAGATGAGGGAGACCTGCTTTATAAGGATCAATAGTTGTGGTTTGAAGGCAGTTCTGAGGGAGCTTTGCAAGGCTTGGCCATGTGACTTCTGCCACTCAGCAGTGTCAGCAGCAGAAGCATCACCTGGGAGCATGTTAGAAATGCAGAATCTCGACGGGGCGCAGTGGCTCACGCCTGTAGTCCCAGCACTTTGGGAGGCTGAGGTGGGTGGATCACAGGTCAGGAGATCAAGACCATCCTGACCAACACGGTGAAACCCCATCTCTACTAAAAATACAAAAAAATTAACTGGGCATGGTGGCGCGCACCTGTAGTCCCAGCTACTCTGGAGGCTGAGGCAGAAGAATTGCTTGAACCTAGGAGGCAGAGATTACAGTGAGCTGAGATCATGCCACTACACTACAGCCTGAGTGACAGTGTGAGACTCTGTCTCTCAGCTCTGCCTTGAAGCTAGGGAATCATAACCTGAATCATAATCATTGAGATGCTCAGGTGTTCTGTGTGCATCTTAAAGAAGTGCTATGTTAGAGGTTAATGATATTGGTATTATTTAATGTCTTATTTCAGTTAAAAATTTAGTTTTTTCAAGATTTTAGATATAACTACTTTTAGCCTTCGCTTTTCAGCCTTTAGGGTTTTTGTTTGTTTCTTTAAATGAAGGGAAGTTTCTGATAAAAGTGGCAGTTTTCAGGAATAAGCTCAGAGCTGGAAGTGAGGAGGTTCAGGTGGTTAGTAAAGAAGCAGAAGGCAGTGGCCTGCTGCAGCCACCTGGTGACACCACAGGTCCAGGGCTCGTTGATTGACCTGCGCAACAAGTGGGGTGGTGCTGTGGGGAGGAGCACCTGGCAGTGGGCGGCTGTTAGTTGTTCTCCAGTCAATTGTTTTTAACTCAGAGTACATCTAATTAGATGTGGGCCCTGATGCTGATGGGGGCCAAATCCAAGATATTTGACTTTGCTGTGTCAATGGCCATAGGCTAAACTTATGACTAGGAACTGCTGAGTCAGCTGAGTAGTTTTGTCTAAGATAATTATCCTGCCTAATAAATAATGAATACCATGACTTAGTGCTTGTGTAAAAGGAAAACACGTTTTTCTTTAGATGAATATGTCATCTGAGTGGTAGTTGAGGCTGAATCATATCCTAGAAGAAATGGCATTGGCTTAAGGCTGTCTCCTATCCTGGGGGAAGTAGCTTTGACCTATGAAGAGTTCTCATGGGGTGTCATGGTCATTCAGCTGTGTGTGTGGGGGATCCACTAACACCAATGCTAGCACGCTTTGTAAACCTAACGATGTGTGTTTTGTTCTTTTGATAGCTTTGCATTTCCTTACTGCTTTATCTTGAAGACAGAATGATGCCAAAGAAAGCAAAGGCTGCCGGGAGTAGGAAGGAAGAGGGGCCAGTTCCCTGTAAACAGATGAAAGTAGAAGCAGCTGGGGGGCCTTCAGCTTTAAACTTTGAGAGCCCCAGTAGTCTCTTTGAAAGTTTAATCTCACCCATCAACACAGAGACTTTTTTCAAGGAATTCTGGGAGCAGAAGCCCCTTCTCATTCGGCGAGATGACCCTGCACTGGCCACATACTATGGGTCCCTGTTCAAGCTAACAGATCTGAAGAGTCTGTGCAGCCAGGGGATGTACTATGGAAGAGACGTGAATGTCTGCCGGTGTGTCAGTGGGAAGAAGAAGGTTTTAAATAAAGATGGCAAAGCACACTTTCTTCAGCTGAGAAAAGATTTTGATCAGAAAAGGGCAACGATTCAGTTTCACCAGCCTCAGAGATTTAAGGTAACCAGTTTCCCCATTGCAGACTCCTCATACAATTTAAAGTACTAGCATTTGGCCACAGATCAACTCAAGGGTGAATATTTAGTTTGATGTTGGTTAGGCTCCTGCCAGTTTGAGAAGGAGTAGCACCTCTTTGATCTAAATGCATTCTAACTAGGGTTAAGATTATGCGTTATGTTTTGGTTAAACTGTTAGAAACTGCAACAACTCAGGGTAGACATTCTTGGCTATCATCGAGCTGTAAAAATTATATTGCAAGTTTCTAAAGTTATTAAAGTGGCATTACAACTGCAGAATTATGTTCTGTGAGCCAGTTTATGTTTTTCCATATGATGGACATTTCTATTTGGTTTGTCACATCACTATAATTTAAGGCATGATAGCATCAAGGTGACCATTTTTCCCAAAGTCGCTTCCCTTTACTGCCTACATCTCAATAGAGCCTTCAGAGCCATGACCAGATCATGGACTAGATGCAAGTTCAATAAAGAGACTTCACCCTTAATTGCACCCAAATGGATGGCTTAAAGGTACAGGGTGCTGGAACTGTTCCTGGTAAGGCTTCGTTGATGGAGGAAATCTTGGCTTTGTGAATGCAGAGGACTGACAAATATTTAGTTTTTTTTTTTTTCTATATCAGGGATTGACATTTGGGAAATAATTTGCCTCTTCCATTTCTATATTTATAAAATGCAGATTTAATATGAGCTAATCTGTTTTCCTCAAGGTTTGAGATCTTTATCTTACCTCACGACAGATGGCCCAAAACAGGTGAGGGCTGTTCTGAATTTTAGATAAACTTTTATTTCTGTTTAAAAACCCCCTTCCGTAATCCTCCATTAAATCAAAATGGCAACATGGGAAGAGAAAAAGAGGGCTTTATGCGGTCCTTTGTTGAGAGGAATGGATTCCAGCTTTATTGATGGCTTCTGGGGCTCTGTTGTCAGTTACCAGTAGTGTTTCCAGTGATTTAACTAGAGGTGGCTTGTTACATCCCACTGGGCTTCATCTGGTGAATGCCCTTCCCTTTCCTTCTTGTCTAAGAGGTTTTGAACCTATTCATACTCTGAAGTGTACGTACTCTTAGGTTTTTCACGACAAGTCCTGATTCCAGTTATTCCATCTCAAGCAATCAAAGTTGAAATGTCCCTGAAATGCTTACCTTTTGGCCTAGGCACTCAAAAAGAATTTACAAATCATTTGTCAGACCAAGTTAGGGTTTGAATTCAGAAAATATGGACACCATCAATAAAATGCTTCTCTCTGATTTAGACCTGGACTAGAAGTAGCACTTTTAAGGGTGGTTTTTAGAAACCTGAGAACTCTAAACATAAATGAATTCAGTGAATTTGATTAAGTGTAATTTGGTTGTAGACCAGCAGAGAGATAATATTTGGCATACGTGTGGTGTCCACTGTGGCTGTCATTTCTCTACTTTAGAGACATCTCCCCCAGGGCTTTTCTCTGCTCATCCACTTCAGCCCTGCATGCTCCTCGTCTGCGATTCCAGTGTCAAAGGACCTGTTTCTTTTTACCTTGTTGACTAGGCTCTGGCTGAGTGTATTAAAGCAGGAAGGATGAGCTTTCTCAGCCCAAATTCAACCCTCAGGCTAGACTAGGATGTGCCCTTTTTTAAAAGAAATCTCTCCCACCATTACTGGAGAGACCCGTAAGCCATAGGAGCTCACCCTCCTACACTAGAGTCTGAGTTCTGAATACGACATTCTGAGGAGATTTGATGTTGTGTGTTTCTCTAATAGCATCAGAATAGAGAAAGTCTAGAGGCAGTTTATCGCTGGCCAGGTTGAGAGACTGTTAGAGTGAATGCAGCCCTTTGTTCATTGGGTCTCAGATTGCGCACAGCTTATTAGTATAGTTAGCTTAAAAACGAGTAAGGAGGTAACCAGGGAGGCATAATAAGTTGTTTTCATTTGCTTTGGGTAATCTATATAATAACAGTTCTGGTGAGAGAAATTATCACAATTATTTACATTTGGCTTAGCAGACTAGAGTTTACCAAATAATTGTATATATTTTAACTTTTGAACTTTCTTTTTTTTGAGATGGAGTTTTCCTGTTGTTACCCAGACTGGAGTGCAATGGCATGATCTTGGCTCACCGCAACCTCCGCCTCCTGGGTTCAAGCAGTTCTCCTGCCTCAGCCTCCTGAGTAGCTGGGACTATGGGCACACGCTACCATGCCCAGCTAATTTTTGTAATTTTTTAGTAGAGACGGAGTATCACCATATTGGCCAGGCTGGTCTTGAACTTCTGACTTTGTGATCTGCTCACCTCAGCCGCCTAAAGTGCTGGGATTACAGGTGTGAGCCACTGTGGCTAGCCGTAGACTCCATTTTCTATGTGAAAAAACTGGAGTTTACTGATGTGACCTTTCCACAGCTATTCCAAGCTGATAAGGGTTTCTGACTCCAAATGTAACGCATTATCCTACCACACTTTGAAAGATGTAAAAATTGAAATTTAGTAGGGCTTTTTGTATATTTGCTTCTGCCTTTCATTAGGCATATACATGGGCCTCTGTTTTAACCATGGCCTTGAGTTTTGATTCTGAGGGGTAAGTCAATGAAGAGAGGTGGTCATAGCCAACCAGGAGAGAGACTTCTGCCTTCTCCCTTAGGTCAATGGAGAGAGGAGGTCATAGCCATCCAGGAGAGAGACTTCCGCCTTCTCCCTTAGGTCAATGGAGAGAGGCGGTCATAGTCAACCCGGAGAGAGACTTCCGCCTTCTCCCTTAGGTCAATGGAGAGAGGCGGTCATAGTCAAACCGGAGAGAGACTTCTGCCTTCTCCCTTTCATTGTTCCAGGTCCTCCTTGGCCTCTCCAGATACCGAGTCATGCGGTAAAGGAGAAGACAGGTTTCAGGAGCCTTGTCTGTGCTTGAGTCAATGTTAGTAAAGCAATATTGCTTGTATACTGCTTTGCAATTTAAATAGGATTTGTGGTAAGTTGTTTTATGCTGTTCGCCACAGTGTTTGAGTGGGAGTGGTAGTATCTTTATCTTAAAAATAAACAACTGAGGTCACCTTGCTTGTAATTATAACGTGATCTGAGGTGGTTTGGCTCCAGATCGCTTTCTAGTAGGCCACAGCTGGCAGATTCAGAAGCTAAAGGTCCAGGTGAAATAGAAAAATTGTGCCATTGGTAGCATTTTCAATAACCTTTAAGAAGAAAAGAGGCATATTCATTAGTTACAGATAGTTGGGAACCCTAAAATCATTTACACAGTCCCGAAAGTCCTCTCATACCATGAGAGAGAGGCCCTGGTTTTCTAGTGGTTCCAGTTACTGTATAAAAATAATTACAGATCAGTTCCTGCTGGCCTTTCCCTGAAAAAATTAGACTCCTTTGGAGCTCTGTTAACTCTCTGGAGCTATTCAGATAACATTAAATTATTTTTTCTGAGTTAAGTAGAAACTCTGAGATCTGTAAATAGAGAAGCCCAGTGGTCTCTATGAGGATGTCCTTGGCTAAGTCCATGGCTCACACCTGTAATCCCAGCACTCTGTGAGGCCAAAGCAGAAAGAACACTTGAACCCAAGAGTTTGAGACCAGCCTGGGAAACAAAGTGAGACCCCCATCTCTATAAAAAAAGAAAAAAAAATGGCTGGGCGTGGTGACATGCACCTGCAGTCCCAGCTACTTGGGAAGCTGAGGTGGGAGAATCATGTAAGCTTGAGAGGTCAGGGCTGCAGTGAGCTGTGATTGTGATCACACCACTACACTTCCGCCTGGCTGACAGAGCAAGACCTTGTCTTAAAAAAGTATTTTTTCATATTGACCCAGTTCTTTCTTACTTGATATTTTTAATACAGTGGATTCTTTTTCACTCCTGTGGTAGAAGGGACTCCCAAGTTGTGGTCATTGGTTTGCTCAGCCAGCATTTAAATATGTTGTAATATAGTGTGTGTGTCAGGCACTGTACCTTCATATGTTTAAAACTTCAGTCTCTTTGATGTCCTTTGTAATTTGTCTTTTCTTAAATTATTTGAAAGGTATGGACTCTGGAGCCATGCTGCCTGGATTCGAATCCTGACTCCATCTTTTACTAGTTGCACGTTCTCATGCCTCAGATTCCTCATTTGTAAACTGAAGATAATGATAGCACCCTCTTTAAACTGAAAGTAATGAGAGTACCCTCTTTATGAGGCAGGGTTATTGTGAGGGTTGCATGATTAGTACGTGTAAAGCACTTGGAGGCAGTGCCTGGCACACAGAAAGTGCTGATATCTACATGGCCTAATTGCCCCTCCCCTTTCTCATCAGCCTTGGTAAACTCAGACTTCTTTCTCCCTCCTGGGAATATATGGCCCATTGCGAGGCCCCTCAGTCTGATGTCTGCTCTGAAGAGTTGACTAGTGGAGAGAGGGAACATCCCCCAGCCTGTTATTCCTTCTCTGTCTGTAACTTGTTCCTGTGTTGTCATTTATGTTCCCATTGCTTTAAATACCCATTTTGTGTAGGCGATTCCCAAGTGTAAATCTTCAGTCCTTAGTTTCTGCCAGAACTTCTGACTGACTTAAAGACATTTCCATGGGGAGATGGTCTCAGCACTGCAAACTTAACATTCCTAACATGAAATTTTTTTTGTCCTGAAAAGTTTTTTTTAGCAAGTCGTTCACATCTCATTCAGTGGAAAGGGGAACTGATTGCCCAAGTCAGAAACCCAGGAGTATTTTTTTACTCCTGTCCTTTACATTGAGTCCATCAGCAAGTCCTGTCTGTGCCACTGCAGAGTCCGTCCCACTCTTCTACTTCTCTCCTTCTGTCCACGCCTTTCCTGCCACCCCAGTCCCTTGTCACTAGAGCTGATGCCTGAGAAGCTTCCTCGCGAGTTTCTCTGACCTCCACTCTTCTACAGTGCGTTCTTCACACAGTAGCCAGGGTGAGCTTTCAAAAATGTAAATCGGGTTGTATCCTTCCCTGCTTAAAATCCTCCTGACTCCCAGTTGCCTGCCTTGTCAGTCTCCCCTTTATCTGCTTACATCTGTTATATGGTGTTTCTGCACTGGAATGGAAGATTTTTGAGGTCACGGGTATTGGCTCTATCATTGCTTAATTCCCAGTATCTGGCATATATATAATAGTTGTGCAGTAAAGACTTCCTAAGTGAATAAGAATGTGCTCTTATTTCTAATACATTTTTCACTTCCCTCTTTCTGTTTTCCTTTTCTGTAAAGGATGAGCTCTGGAGGATCCAGGAGAAGCTGGAATGTTACTTTGGCTCTTTGGTTGGCTCAAATGTGTACATAACTCCTGCAGGATCTCAGGGCCTCCCACCCCATTATGATGATGTTGAGGTAAGAGAGGGAGAAAATTGCCCCATATTGGGAAGAATGAGTTGCTTAGCTTGGTTTCAGATTGTTGTCAGGGCAAGTTCACATATTCTCTAAAGCTCTTAGATCTGTCTTTGCTCTTTCTATACAGTGTCTGGAGATACTGATTTCATTTAGATGAAATCTCCAGACACTGTACAGAAGTAAATCCAAAGTAAATCCCACTAAGCTGGTTTCCCACTTCGTCTCAAAGGGAGAGATTGTTTCCACCCTTACTAATTTAAACAGCCATACATTCCTTTGAAACAAGCATTTATTGAATTTATCTACAGAAAAGTGTGATTGGCTTTTCCTTTAATTTAACAAAATATGGTCTTTAATATAAAAGGTGAGGTCACAAGTAATCCTTACATCTGCTTTCATTTTGTTCTTTTTCAGTAGCTGCCAAAATTATGTATATATTTTCCATTTGTGAAAATCTTGGGGCAGCTTGAATGAGGGTCATGTTTTCATTTAAGCATTGGCGTCTTGACAAGTATTGATTTCAGTCTGATGTGGCTCCCAAAAAAATTTAACTATTTGGCTTAGTCGTTTTATTTTTATACTAATATAAGGTATAAACACAGAGTTGTTAGAAAAAGTCCACTTTTTCTCCTTTGGTAGCAATTTGACATCAATACATTTTCCCAAAATGTTATTTTTAATGTTTTTTTTAAATAGAATATTAAAATATCTTTGACTGAATAAAGAATAAAAATCTTGAAGTTTTCCTCCCTGCCCAGGCCCTTTCAACATTCAGGATTTAGACCTTTAGTAATATCTGAAGCTTGACTTTTCCATCGGAGATTATGGGCTTTTAGCTGCCTGATAGAAGATTTAAAGGAATGAGATAGTGGGATATAAAGAACTCAGCGAGGCTCTAAGAAAGTGAAAAGAATGAATATCCAGTGTCAGGATTCATGATTCCCTGTTTTTAAAAATAAAATCCAGTAGTGGCAACTCTCATTTAAGTGTTGAATGACATACATTTCTCATTTTTCATTTTTATTTTTTATCCGAAACTTGTACGGTTGACCCTTGAGCAGTCTGGGGGTTAGTGGTGCCAACACCTTGTCCAGTCAGAAATCTGCTTGTAACTTTCGACTGCTCCAAAACTTAACTACTAGTAGCCTACTGTTGTTGGCTAGATACCTTACCGATAGCATAAACTGGTTCACACCTATTGTGTATATTAATGTGTAATATACTTCATTCTTCAATAAAGTAATCTGGAGAAAAGTTATTAAGAAAATTAGAAAGCGAAAATATAGTACTGTACTGTATCAAGACTGTAAGTTTCAGTCATTTGTTTATAAGCTAAATCCATCTGAAATGGTGGGCAGCCACAGCTGCAGGCCGCAATCTGCAGTATGCATCAAACAATGCAACTTTTTCTTCTAATGTTACGACCTTTTTCTGCGTCTCAGAAGGACTTGCGGTAACAGTGGTGGTGCTTCATGTGGGTCCCTTGGTGTTGTTCAAGGTTTAAGTTGTTGTACTAAACATGATGAAAAATTCACAAGAACTGTGAGAGATCACTTTTTACTGTGATACCCAATGTACTGGAGAGAGGAACTGCTCATGTGGAGATAATTAGCATCACACTTGAGTTCATGCAATAGCAATAGGAGGTAGCACAAAATTATTACAGCAGTACAATGTGTAAGTTTGTTTACATTTCTTGGCTGCAAATGGTGCCATGTATTGTCTGGAAGTATTTGTACAGGTAAGTTTTGATAAATTTTAACCTTTTATAATTTGTGTATATTTTATGGTAGTAGATGATAGACTAGTATCTACATATGTTTCTATATTTGATGCATTTATGCCATTCCTAATTCTTTTGGTATGTTTCATTTTTTTCAACTTGTTGCAAATCTCCCCCAAATTTTCTAATATATTTATTGAAAAAAAATCAGCATATAAGCAGACCTGTGCAGTTCATCCCCAGGTTGTTAGGCCAGGCACAGTGGCTCATGCCTGCAATCACTTTGGGAGACCGAGGCGAGAGGATTGCTTAAAGCAAGGAGTTCAAGACCAGCCTGGGCAACAAAGTGACACCCCATCTCTAGAAAAAAGATAAATTAACTGCGTGCTGTGGTGTGTACCAGCTTCCCAGCTATGCAGGAAGCTAGGGCAAGAGGATTTTTGGAGCCCAGGAGTTTGAGAGGCTGCAGTGAGCTATAATCGTGACACTGCATTCCAGCCTGGGCAGCAGAGTGAGACTGTCTCTATAAAAGAAAAAAAAAACAAACTTGTATTGTTCAAGGTTCACCTATAGTATTTGTCTAAGCCCTTAGAGGGCTACTATTCCAGAAGTACTCTGTGAGTTGCCATGAAGCTCTCTGATGCTCCTGGGCCTTGTGGATGTCTAGGTTTTCATCCTGCAGCTGGAGGGAGAGAAACACTGGCGCCTCTACCACCCCACTGTCCCCCTGGCACGAGAGTACAGCGTGGAGGCCGAGGAAAGGCTCGGCAGGCCGGTGCATGAGTTTACACTGAAGGTATGTGGTGGTCATTGTGGGCACCTCATGTGGGAACCATCATGATTTTCTCTGTTGCTAAGACAAGTTCAGGCTCAAGGTTTAGAGTTCATGTGATGGTCCCCATGGGAATGTGTCCCTGGGTCTCAGGGCAGGGTGGCTGTCATTGCCATCAGCCAGCGCATGAAATTTCTGAAGGTGTCTTGGTGGTTGCACTTGGAGAAGTGAGCTAAGGAAGTATTAAGTTCGCTTCCCAAATAACCTGTCTTCATATACAGTTCAAGTTCAATAGGAAGAAAGAGAATTCAGTGAACTACTGACTCTAGAGGAAAAATGGAAATGCTGGCCTTCGGCAGCTTCTCCATATCTAAGACAATGGTCAGCACAGGGCTGGAAGTTGCTTAGGCAGAGCATAGCCATGGATCCCTTAGTTTTTTATTAAAATTCCAGTGTGACTCATTTTTATTCTGGTTATATGGCAGACTGTCTCTGTACCTGCTGCATACAGTTACCAGAACAGCAGTAATCAGGAAAGCTCTTGAGGATTCCTTCTTCAGGGATTCAGGTGGCTTGATCATGTGCAAGTTCCTTGAAATCTTGCTGCTGAGCAAATCTGTCTTTGAGCAGTGAACCTCGATGGGAACATAGCCAGTCCCCAGCAGGAGAGGTTGTTGAGGAAAAGAACCTTAGAGGGATAGGAGTCATTTCATAATTCAATTTTATACTCCTTCTTAAAACATGTAACTTAATTTCCTTCAGCAATAAAACGAGAGTTATTTTAAACCATTCCAAAGAATCTACCAACCCGACACATTTGCATATACTTATTGTTTTTCTTGTGTCTCGAAGTTATAATTAGTCTGTTTCTTACTCAATGCTTTGTGTGTTTTTTGATTTTAGAATCCTTTCCTGCTTCCCAGTAACTAAGGGAAGCTAACTCGCTTTTTAGGATGGGTGACTGTATCATAGGAGACTTAAATAAATAAACAACAGTTAAGGTAACCTTACTGGTTTTTATACCTTTGGTCAGTGGTCATGAAACTATGGCCCATGGGCCAGAAGATCTGGCCTGCTGCCTGTTTTTGTAAATCGTTTATTGGAACACAGTCACACCCATTCTTTAACGTACTGTGTTGATGCCACACCAGCTGAGCGGACTGGTTGCCACAGAGATCACTTGGCCCACAAACCAAAATTATGTGTTGTTTTTACATTTGGCTCTTCACAGAGTCTGCCAGCTTCTGCTTTTTTGCACCATGTTTATAGAGATTCGTGGTTGGTTATCTTTAAAGACTAAGCCATGTATGGTCTCGGAGGTCAGGGCTGAGTTGTTCAGGCTGATGAACTGGCTACTTGCTCTGCCTGAGAAGGTCAGGCTTCACAGTGGCCTTTAAGTGTAGATGGTGTGGACTTTTCATATTGTTGCCATGCCCATTAAACACTCAGTGAACACATAGTTCATAAGAGACGCCCTGAGTCTCCTGGAAGGAGAAAGACCATGTTGTGCAGGGTTGTTCAAGTGTGTATGTGTATGCACATGTGAGCTTGTACCCAGCGGGCCTCT
Organism: Sapajus apella; assembly: GCF_009761245.1. Taxonomy (NCBI): domain Eukaryota; kingdom Metazoa; phylum Chordata; class Mammalia; order Primates; family Cebidae; genus Sapajus; species Sapajus apella. The sequence goes on along the minus strand of NW_022436948.1, from coordinate 46,412,814 downwards.
TCAGCGAAATCTTGTGTTAGTGCCCAAAGATGAAATAGACTTCATGGCTGTGACGGAGGGTGGGGCGGCGGTGGGCATGGGAGAGTGACAGTGGGGGTCCTGGAGCCCTCATCTGCCTCTTTCCTTTACACCAGTGGCAGCCTGTGCAGGTCATCTGCAGACCCAGGCTCTCAGGATGCGATCACCCCTGTGATGGAAGCTCCACTCTGTGGCTCAGGGATCTGACAGATCTGAGTTTGGATTCAGCCTGTCACTTCTTGGCCACATGTCTTTGGTCAAGCCATTCATCCAAGTCCCAGTTTCCTCTTTATTAAAATGGAGATCATGATATTTACCCTGCAGGCTATGAGGGTTGAAACATATTATTTTGGTGCCTCCTTTACAATAAAATTCTTTGGAGGAAATATCTGTATGTCTGTCTTAGTTTTGCCGTTGCTGCTTGTCAAATGACCACAAACTCAGTGGTTTAAAACAACATAAATTCATTATCTTATGCCTCTGGAGGTCAGGAGTCCAAAGGGTCTCACTAGGGTGGCTGTACCGCATTCTTTCAGGAGGCTGCAGGGGAGAATGTTTACTTGCCTCTTCAGCCAGGATGGTGGGGCAAATGTGTATGAAATGAATGAAACACAGCCATGTGCCACTTGACATTTTAGTCAACAACAGACTGTAGATGTGACAGTTCTCCCATAAGGTTATAATGAAACTGAAAAATTCCTGTCACATAGCGTTATCGTGGCCATTGTAAAACGTTGTAGTGCTACTCATTACTCACGTGTTTATGGTGATGCTGGTGTAAACAAACCTACTTCTCTGCTAGTTGTATAAAAATGTACAGCGGGGCCCTAGGCTTTCCCATTCATTTACCATCACTGACGGACTCACCCACAGTAAATTCCAGTCCTATGTAGATGTTCCAGTCTTTGTTGTTTATACTGTATTTTCACTTGTCCTTGTTGAGGTATATTTAAGTACATAAACACCATGTAGTTACAGTTGTCTATTGAGTGCAGTCACGTGCTGTATAGGTTTGGAGCCTGGGAGCAATAGGCTATACCATGTAATCTAGGGAGCAGGACATCTACCTAGATTTGTAAGTACAGTTTGATGTTTGCACAGTGACAAAATTACTTTTCTCAGAACATAACCCCATTGTTAAGTGACATGTGACTGTACATATGAGAGTGTCACTCGGGCTAGCACAGACACACTCAGTAAATCATAGTTATAATTATCAGTGAAGCGTTCACTTGAAGTACTGTCAGTTTGCTGGCATTCAGGGGAACTTTGCAACCAGGATAGCTTTTATGAATGTATATCATGATATATTCTTGCTTTGAGGAGAATCTTAAACATTTTTATAAAGTTGATATTTCCTGAGCTGTTTTGCCAGGGCTCATGGTCTTAAACATTGCACTAGACTGCTGCTTGCAGCTGCAGAGAGAAGATGAGCTACCCTCCAGATTCGCCCTTTCCTCTGTGGGTAGCCACTATGCGGAATGTTTTGGCTTGAGTGGGATTACGAAGAAGGCAGCTCCGGGCGGGAGTAATTTAGGGAGAATGTTTTAGTCCACTCCCTTGGAATAGGGCAGAGGAGATTCAGCTGCCCGAGAAAATGACGGATCTTTCATTGCATCTGATTTTTCCGTTCAAGTAAGGATTGTATAGTTTTTCACCCATTCATCCCAACATTCACTGAGCCTGTGCTGAGTGCCAGGTGCTTTGCTAGGGCAGGTTCTGGGGAAGGCAAGGTGGGTAAGACACAGACCCTACCTAGAATACTCGGAAATTATCAGGAGGTGGAGGAATGGCAGGTACAATGATACAATCCAGTCACATGCCCATCATTGCCCTAAGACCTTTGGAAGCAGCATCTCTAATCTTCAAGATAATCCTGTGAGGTTTGGGGCTATTAGCTTCATTTTACAGATAAAGAGACTGAGGCTTTGGGCAGGTAAGTAAGTTGCCAGGTCAGCAGCCAGTAAGTGGCAGTGTCTATATGACTCTCAATTAAAGCTCCTACTCTTAACCACTGAAGCGTGCAAGACGGAGGAAGCAGGCGTCCCAGATACAGGACGTCACCTTGCGTGATACCTGCGTCAGGGTGGGGTAGTCTCAGGTGAGTCTGGTCTCAGCTTGAGAATGAAAAGAAAGTGACTTCAGGCACTGAGCCTCTCGTGGATTGTGGTTCACAGTGACAGGCTCACGGACGCAGACACGTGAGCCCAGCATACAGACTAGATGGCAGTTTCTAGAATGGAGAACTGAGATGCAGAGTCCATATTTATCTCCTTGAAATAAAGAGGACTGACAAGGAATACTTCTTACTAACTTCTCTCCCCTTTCCTGTTCCTTCCTTTAGCCAGGTGATCTGTTGTACTTCCCCAGAGGAACCATTCATCAGGCGGACACTCCTGTGGGGCTGGCCCACTCGACTCACGTGACCATCAGCACCTACCAAAACAAGTAAACACTGACTCCCGGCTGCGCGTGCCAGGGCAGCTCTGAGTCCTGGCCCACAGCAGCCATGTTTAGGAGGGACAGGAGGGAGTTGGCCCCTACTTCCCATGCAGACCCCAGGGTTTCTGTGTCCTTTGCTGACTTCCACATTCCTTTGATGTCCCATGTGTGTGACTGGCCCCTCTAGACTTGCTCCTGGGGACATCATGAACCTGACTCTGTGTATGATATGAGACATTGCCCAAATAGAGAGTCCTATAGTTTGGAAACAAAGAGACTAGCTGTGGGTGTGTCAGTGTGTCAGTGATGCCAGGCTGGGGTCGGACTCCCTCTTTTGTTTAAATATGATAAAATATATATAACATAAAATACGCCTTTTTTTTTTTTTTTTTTTTGAGACGGAATTTTGCTCTTGTTACCCAGGCTGGAGTGCAATGGCGCGATCTCGGCTCACCGCAACCTCCGCCTCCTGGGTTCAGGCAAATTCTCCTGCCTCAGCCTCCTGAGTAGCTGGGATTACAGGCACGCGCCACCATGCCCAGCTAATGTTTTTGTATTTTTAGTAGAGACGGGGTTTCACCATGTTGACCAGGATGGTCTCGATCTCTTGACCTCGTGATCCACCTGCCTCGGCCTCCCAAAGTGCTGGGATTACAGGCTTGAGACACTGCGCCCTGCCAAAATACGCCATTTTAAACATTTTAAAGCATACATAGTTTGACATTAATGACATTCACACTCTTGTGCAACCATCACCACTGTCCATTTCTAAAACGTTTCATTACAACAGAAACTCTACCCATTGAAATCTCCAGGTCTCTTTTAAGGGCCTCTTTTTACAGTCCATGAAATTGAAGTAGGCCGGGCAGTCTGGAACAGCGGGACTAAAATGCGTGTGCTGACAGCACTTCATGTTTCATTTCAGCTAGCGCCTCCTCACTGGTGGCAGTGCTGCCCAAAAGCAGCAGCCTTGCTGGTCCAAATCATGTTTAAAAACACTACTCATGGCCAGGCGTGGTGGCTCACGTGTGTAATCCTAGCATTGTGGGAGGCCAAGGCAGGCGGATTCTTGAGGTCAGAAGTTTGAGACCAGCCTGGCCAACATGGTGAACCCCCATTTCTACTAAAAAAAAATACAAAAATTAGCCAGAAGTGGTGGTGTGCATGTGTAATCCCAGCTACTCGGAAGGTTGAGGCAAAAGAATTGCTTGAACACAGGAGGTGGAGGTTGCACTGAGCCGAGATCACGCCACTGCACTCCAGCCTCAGCGACACAGTGAGATACTGTCTCCAGAAAAAACAATACTAGTCATGAACTCTTGCATTAGGCAAATATGTACTAGACATTGTGTTTGTTGGTGGGAATCAAGGATTGAATTGAAGGGACTTCGAGAGAGCTTATACTTTGGAAGTGGTTGTGGGAGAAGAGATAGTGTGATACCTTCTATGGTAGGTTTGCAGAGAAGACTCTTGGAGCATGGAGGAATGAATTTAGCTAAGTAGGGGCAGTAGAGAAGGCTTCAGAAATAACTTGACACCAATGCTGAGTAAGTCTCAAAGGATGAGTAAGTAGGGGTGGGTCAGCAGATCCGAGGAGGAAAGGACATTCTAGGTCTAAGGGACAGCAAATCCTCTCCTACCTTCAAGGCCAGAACTTGCAGAACAAGTTAGTAAGCATATCTCCATTTCTTCATTGGACTTTTCAGTGTGAATTTCACCTCTGTGTTTAAAAGACACTGGAAGAGCTAGCCGAGGCCTGGCCTGAGTTTGGTGCTATCTTTGCCCACAAGTAAAAGGCCCAAGCTTGTATTAGGCTTCCATTAAAGCCCTCATCACTGTGGCTAGGTAGATTCCTTGCATCTTAAGGGACAGACAGTCACCAAAGCCAGCACAAGAAGAGCAAGGTCACTGGAGGGAGTAAGTCCTAGAAACTGTGGAATTACCAGGCTACAGAGAGGCTGGAATCAGAAGTCCATTCTGGATTCAAAGCAGCTCTGGGCCACATAGTTTGGCCCTGTGAACATCCGTGCGTCTGCTGGGGTCCCATTGTTCACGTTTCTCAGCTATTCCCTCTCTGTAATTCTCTTCCATTTCTCTTACTGCCACCAACTGGTTTTCCAGTGACTGCTGTTTTGCTCTCTCATATCCCTTCTTTAGCTTCTGTTTACCCTTAACACCGAGCCATCACCAGTTACTGCTCTGATCCCCTCTGTCTCACTGACCCTATTACCCTTAACACCGAGCCATCACCAGTTACTGCTCTGACCTCCTCTGTCTCACTGACCCTGTTACCCTTAACACTGAGCCATCACCAGTTACTGCTCTGACCCCCTGTCTCACTGACCCTGTTACCCTTAACACTGAGCCATCACCAGTTACTGCTCTGACCCCCTCTGTCTCACTGACCCTGTTACTCTTAACACTGAGCCATCACCAGTTACTGCTCTGACCCCCTCTGTCTCACTGACCCTATTACCCTTAACACTGAGCCATCACCAGTTACTGTTCTGACCTCCTGTCTCACTGACCCTATAAGTTTTTGCTTCCGCTAAGGACCTGACTCACTGTCTGTTTCCCAATCCCAAGAGTGAAGGACTGGCTGGCTGCCCCTGGGACCTATCCATTTCTTCTCCATTCAGCTGGGAATGGGGAAGAGCTTTCTAAATATAGACGTTTCCTGCCTAGGGCTGTGGGTGGTCACCATGATCAATGTGTCTAGGCTGGATTTTGACCTGTGTCTTGGTCAGTGATGCTGGAGCTAGAATGGGAGGATGTGACTTGAGGATCATTGCCCCCCAGAAATGATCCTGTGCCTTGAGCCTAGTGCTCCTTCAGGTACCATAGAAAGATGAAGATTTGGGGCCTCTCCTAAAACCTGTCAAGGTAGCATCATTGGAGTGTTTTGGGGACTGCTGTGTGTCGTCGATTTGGTTGTTTTACCGAAGTGAACCCTTAGAGATATTCCTAAATTTTGGGAAGTCCCAGTATCTGTTCTGACTCTTAGAAGAGCACTTTTTTTTCTTTTTTTTTTTTGAGACGGAGTCTCGCTCTGTCACCCAGGCTGGAATGCAGTGGCACAATTTCAGTTCACTGCAACCTCCGCCTCCCAGGTTTAAGCAATTCTTTGGTTCAGCCTGCTGAGCAGCTGGAATTATAGGCATGTGCCACCACATCTGACTAATTGTTGTATTTTTAGTAGAGACAGGTTTCACCATCTTGGCCAGGCTGGTCTTGAACTCCCGACCTCGTGATCTACCCGCCTTGGTCTCGCAAAGTGCTGGGATTACAGGTGTGAGCCACCATGCCTGGCCAGAAGAGCACCATTTAACTTCTGCTCAAGTCCTCCATGAGCTGTTGCTGTATGACTTCCATCCACATAACCCTGCAGAGGAAGCACATATTTTATGTTGCTGAGAGATCTGCATGTGCCCTCCAGGTTGAGACTCAATAAAAGATGCAGGGTTGGATATAACATTAAGTCACAAAGCAGTGAGGCTGCCAGGGAGTAGATGTCTTGGGAAAAGTGTCTCTTGTGGTTTTTGTCCTCCTTTGCAACTTTTCTGGGACGGAAGCATAACAGTGTTAATTTTGCTTACTGAGTGAGAAGTAAAAGTCATACTGTGAATTTCCATTTTCCACTAGCCAGCAAACTGGTGTTTGCTCCCCTATTCCTGAAATCTGGTGACACAGGAAAATTTTAAATAGCTAAGAAATATTTAAAGAGAGCATCCCCACAGAGAGTGTTTCTTCTACCGGCACACACTTAGGAATGAGCCAATTCCAGATACCCCAGAGAAAGCAAAGGTAATTGAATAGGGATGCTTGTCCCTAGATGTTATTTTTAGTCACTGGCTTCTATCCCCTGGTAAAACCATTGCTAGAAATAATTGTTTTGGAATTATTGATGGTAGATATTCAGGAGCAGCATCCTTTGTTGTGACAAGGAAAATGTAACATACAAGTGTTCAAATAATTACACAATCCAGAGATCTTGCTGTTACCCTAAATTTCTGTTGCATTTATTGCATATAAAATTTGGTTTTAGGTCCTATAATGACTATGTAAATTTCCTACAAATCTCCCCTCATAAACACTGTTGTTAAAAATTGGGTCCATTGAACTTCCTGTTTTATGAAGTCTATGATTATTTTTCTGAGAACTTTTAAGAGAGATTGGTATTGAAGCCTAGCTTCCCGCTTAACTTTGCAAGTGAGTGACTGGAATGGGGAGGGAGGAAGCAGGGTGGTTGATGAAGGTCTTAGATTTCCATGCTGAGTAATGTCCAATTAATGGAACTCAAAAATGCCTGAACAGGGAAGCTGTAATCCAATTTGTAGCTCTTGGCTTGACTAGTAATAAGTATTTTATGTATATTTCATATGTGTTCACTGTTTTGGCCTTTTTTTTCCCTCTTGATGCATATCCTAGTTCATGGGGAGACTTCCTTTTGGATACCATCTCAGGGCTTGTATTTGATACCGCAAAGGAAGACGTGGAGTTACGGGGCGGCATACCCCGGCAGCTGCTCCTGGTAAGGAGTAAAGACAGGTGGGAATGAAGGATGGTAGCTGCAGCCCAGGCCAGCTGAAGTCCTACCTTAAGGACCCCGGGAGACTTCTTCCCACATGAGCCAGACCTTTCTCCTGTGCTGCACTGCTGAGCTGTGTGACTTGGAGAATGAATGGAGTCCCATGGTGCTGTATGGGCAGCTCTGTATTTCACAGTGGTGGTAGCAGGCAGTGTGAGAATGTTGGTTGAATGAATAATACAGCCAGGAGAACTGTAGATTTAGCACACATAAGATTACTCATTAAGAGAGATCCACCGTACTGGAGATCCTGGCCTCGGTGTATTTGTTGGCTTTCCTGTTCTTTCATTACATTTTGAAACGGGAATGCTATTTGATTAGTTTTGAGATGAGTGGATTAGTGCTGAGTCGAGCAAAGGTTGCTTTCTCTGTCCGAAGCGTTCATCTTAGGACAGTGACTTGTTTCCCAAAAGGCAGGGCTCAGGCTGTACCGTATTTCCAAGGATCTTTATTTCTAGGCAAAATTCTGAAAATGTTTTGCAAACAATAGGCAGCTTAGAATGAACAGTGTTTATAAGGAAATGATGAGATATTCTTAGGGGCTCAGGTTGTTCCTTCCCTTTTGGAGTGACATGGATTAATGTCTGTAACAGGTGGTTGGCAGTTTTGCAGCCTACTGTGGAGACTGAGCTGGGCAGTGAGTTCTGCTGGCATCTGAGCCAGGACTCACCTCTGTGTTTCCAGCAGGTGGAATCCACAGCTGTTGCAACAAGACGATTAAGTGGCTTCCTGAGGATGCTTGCAGACCGGCTGGAGGGCTCCAAAGAACTGCTTTCCTCAGACATGAAGAAGGATTTTATTATGCACAGACTGCCTCCTTACTCTGCGGGAGATGGAGCCGAGCTGTCAACACCAGGTGGAGCTTGCTGCTTTCTTATGGGTGGTCAGAGGCTAATGTGGGATGTTTGAGGTTTTTCTAGGTAGGCTTGTCTTTGAACAAATGGAAAGTGTGAAGTGCTTTAGTGTTAATGCGGACCTATCCATCCTTAGTAAATATGGCCAGGCGAGATGTGCTGCCCTCATCCTTTAGCACCCTGCCTCTTAGAAGTCATTTGCAGAGAACTTGTATTCCAGCATGATGGGAAATAAGAGCCCTGTCCTTTTGGGTGAGAAATGCGTATATTTGTAGGTACTGTGGTATTCATAGTCTTCAGGACATTTAAAAAATTTGAACATCAAAATAACCTTGTTGGAATTAAGTCAGGGATGGGTGTTTGTGTTACTTAAAGGAATACCGGAGGCCGGGTACTTTATACAGAAGTTTATTTGGTTCATGGTTCTGCAGGCTGTACAAGAAGCATGGTACTGGCATCTGCATTTGGAGAAAACCTCAGGCTACTCACAGTTGAGGGGGAAAGGGAGCCGGCATTTCCCCAACACGTGGTGAGAGAGGAAGCAAGAGCAAGGAGAATGCCAGGCTCTTTTTAACCCCAGCTCTCGTGGGAACTAGTGGAGCAAGAATTCACTCACTGACCCTGACCCCAGGGAACTTACCTCTTCATGAGGGATCTGCTTCCTGCAATGTGACCCAAACACCTCCCCTTAGGCTGCACCCCACACTGGGGATCAAATGCAAACATGAGATTTGGACAAACATCCCAATCATAGCATGGGTAAAATGGTTACCATCAGCCAGTGAGATTCAAGAAACGGCCAAGATTGTCATCAACCTTCTCCAAGTTACAGGTGCCTAATTTATGACAAATTAGGTTTAGGCTGCAAATGATAAAACATACTTCTGGGTGTCATTGATGACTTCCAGATGGATATGTTAATGTCCTATAGCAAAGATCACCAAGAATGTACTCCTGAATTCAGACAACAGTTGGATGTATTGACTTGTTGCAGTGGGAAGACCACACACCATTGGGGACCGCAGGGCATCTCAGTAAAGGGTGCTAGGAAACATTTACAGGACTTAGGCGTAAGTTAGGTGGTTTTGGAGAGGGTTCAAGGAAGCAGGGCGTTGCTCTGGATTGATGTCAGGAAGTGGAAGGATTCTATGATGAAGTCTCCTAAATGCTACATGGTAGGCAGGAGCAGGGTATGAGGCTGAAGCTAGCAGTGGGAAAGCAGAAGCAGTCATTCATTAGCCAGACTAGGGGGATGCTTGTCAGTGTTGTGGTTTGGAATATGTTCTTGCCTTGCCTGAGTTCAGACGTGAGTATGTACGGAGTGGTGGTGTTTTGTCTTGACCTATCATGGTCACAGAGTGATCTCTGATGTTAGTATTCTGTGGAATTGCCTGTGTTTACCAGGACAGCACCAAGACCTAGCGGTGACTGCCAGACCGACTTTTTGGCTTTTTGGCTGCTGTTGGTTCTCAGGGTTGAGTGAAAGGAATATTTCTTTTTCTTTTTTTTTTTTTTTTTTTATCTGGGAGACAAGAGTCTTGTTCAGGCACCAGGATGGAGCACAGTGGCACAATCTCGACTGACTGCAACCTCCGCCTCCCGGGTTCAAACAACTCTCCTGCCTCAGCCTCCTGAGTAGCTGGGACTACAGGTGCGCGCCACCACACCCAGCTAATTTTTTGTATTTTTAGTAGAGACGGGGTTTCACCATGTTTGCCAGGATGGTCTCGATCTCTTGACCTCATGATCTGCCCGCCTCGGCCTCCCAAAGTGCTGGGATTACAGGCTTGAGCCACCATGCCCGGCTGAAAGGAATATTTCTTACTAATTTTTATAAAATTCTTTATTATGACCAAGTGAGAACCGCTGAGATAGATAATCTGTAAGGTCCCTTCCAACACTGATTGTATGTTCACTTTTACTATAGTCTTTGGAGGAAGCTTAGAATTTTTTGATTGCATCTATTCAAAATAGTAAATGTTTTACAAGTACATTGTTAAACCTTTACCAGAACAGTTTGCTTGAACACCAGCTTATGGCCAAGACTACTTCAGAGTTATCCTTATCTTAGCTATTATATTCAATAAAGTGCCTCTTTCCCCAGGCAGATGACCCTGTAAAACTAGTCTGTTTTTAGTGGCTGCTGTTCCACTAAGTTAAATCCAATTTGGAAAAAAAATTTTTTTTTCTCTGTGGACTTTATTAGATGGCTTTTATAGGATAGCTTGCGTGACCTACATAGACTAAATAATTTACCAGGGTCACACACCTACTTATTGGTGGAGTAGAGCAATTTTGGTCTCAGGTAGTCCTTCCAGAGTCCACATGGTGAGCAAGAAGCTTGCTGAGGACAGAAACTGGAGTGTTCTGTGCAGAAGGCAGCACGGTCTTACGTGCCATGTTAGCTCCTGTGCTTCGATGGTATTACTGTTACCTATTTATTGTACTTACAAACTGACTTTATTATTTATCTGATTCTATGTCTGTCTTCACTTTAAGAATGAGCTCCATGCCGGCGTGAACTATAATGTCAGTAGAGTTGGGGTGAGCACATTCTTCAGCTGGAGAGTGTGCCATGTCTGGATTTAGCTGTAAATTGTTACTAAATGTGTTTCTTATGTGATTGCGTCTGTAAGCAAGTTTGAATCTGCCTGTTTCCTTTTCTGAAGGCCGGCTCTCTCTGTCTTTGGGATCTTCTAGGTGGAAAGTTACCGAGGCTGGACAGTGTCGTGAGACTGCAGTTTAAAGACCACATTGTCCTCACAGTACTCCCAGATCAGGATCAATCTGTGAGTATCCAAGAGGGAGGAGATTGCCTTTCTTCTCAGGGTATTTTTCATCAGAGGCCTCAGGTTATCAAACTAACCACTGGTCTCTGCCCTTCTCCTTTTAGGAACCCATCTGCATTCAGTTTAATGCCTTTTCTTCAGGTCAGATGATGACCAGATCTCATAGTTTCAGTTCCGTATTTTCCTGCCCTCATCCCCACAGAATCTTCCTTCATTCCCTTTTTGTGTTGATTCATGTCTGGTCTTTGCTTCCCATCCTACTTCAGGTCTTATTGTTCTTGCTTGGACAGCCATAGACCTTATTCCTGAGTTTCCCAGCCTCAGTTCTCCACACTGTGCATATCTGTCCTTCTATGTGGTTTTGTGGATGTTGTGTCCCCTTAAACGCTGTCCTGTAAATTATGGAGAACAAAGTCTATGTTCTGTAACTTTGCTACCTAGCCCGGTGATTCCCCAAACTGGCTGACTGACCATTAGAGTCAATTAGAAAGCTTTTTAAAATGAAAAATTCCTGGACTTCATCTGGTCTTGAAGCCTTTGCATTTAGTTTTCATAGAACTCCCCACACAGTCCTAAGGACCTTGGAACAATCGCATACCATATAGCTTCACCCCATTCCTCCTAATCAGCTCTCTGAGGAGGTATCCCATGAATGATCCAGGGGGCGAGGGGACACTCAGCTTTTCCCTATAACCTGATTGTTCCAGCCATCAGGGCCAGACATACACACACATATATCCCTCAAAAGTATACATTCCTACATTCCTGTTTTTTTGTTTTTTTTTTTTTTTAAAGTGATTCTGATAACCAATTTGAGACATAGTACAGTAGGCTAAGATTTTTTTGCCCTTATCTAAGAGGTGACAGAATGGCTAAAGGCTCTGGAAGAGACGATACGTTGCACTGTGTAAGAGGGGGAGTGAAGGGAGGTAGGGACCATTTGGAAGGGAAGGGTACTGTGATTGAAATGGAGTTTTTTGTAGATCACACAGCTGGTATTTCTCAGGAGTTAATGCTTTCCTGATGTTCATAAATTGTCAGTTTATACCTAGGAATGTCAGATTTTTTTGATTCAGAAAAGAAAGTGCAGGTATGATTAAAAAGAAACTGAGCGTTTCATTGATAAGTTGATACATAAATCATTGCTTTTTCATTGAATCCTGAAGATGCTCTTCCAGGTAGCACTCCAGCTGTTTTAACAACTTAGAATGCCCATTAACTGCCACATACAAATAGTAACCTGTGGTGACCAATGAAGTATAGATGTTATGTGGATGCACATACCCATCACGTTTTGCCAAAAGGATTCTTTCCAGTATTCAATACATTTCACTTGAGCACCAAGGCTTTTAAGACTTTTCTTGGTGTTGACCTATTGGAAAACCTTCCTAGTACTGACACCCTCAATGATGGCCCAATGCATTTTTTCCCCAAAAGGATGAAGCTCAAGAAAAGATGGTTTACATCTATCATTCCTTAAAGAATAGGAGAGAGACACACATGATGGGAAACGAGGAGGAAACAGAGGTTTGTTCCAAATGAAAACAAATGTCTTTCCTGTGATTTGCATGGTTGCTGGGAAGAATGGATTATTTTTGATTTATAGGTAATGTGCTCTTCATGGCTGCAGTGTGGACTTCCCATTTTGCACGACTTACAGAGCTCTAGCATGGGAATGATTAAGTCAGACACGTCTGTGGTACATGCATACCAGTTTTAAAACATACTAGCTGGGACCTGTAGCCTTTAGGAATGGTATAATGTAAGGCATTTCAAATGACTAATACCACTTACTACATAAATTAGGATGCCTTTTATTATAGAAGTTGGCATCTTTTATGTTATCAAATGGTAGTGTATCTAAAATACTCATGAAAGGTTGTCAAAAATAATGATGTATTGAGAATAAATTTACAGGAAAATGCCACTTCAGTGACGTGAAGTAGTATACATATATTTTGACTAATTAATTTATCCTTTTTCAGTCTCATGGACTTCGCTTTCCTTTGTCACATTTGGATGCACTGAAGCAAATTTGGAACAGTTCAGCTATTTCTGTCAAGGACCTGAAACTTACTACAGATGAGGAAAAGGAAAACCTGGTATTATCCCTCTGGACAGAATGTTTAATCCAAGTAGTTTAGTGCCTTTGCAGAATCAAATGCCTACTATTTTATGTGCACATATTAAAAGCAAAGCCCTGAGCCGAGGAGAAGATGAATTCAAGTTTCCCTACTTGCTTATCTACTAACATAAAGCCTCCCTGTTACAGGTGGTCAGTTGGCCCGATGCACTAACAAACAGGGGCACATGAAAGAAAGAACAGCACATTACCAAGTGTCTCAGAACATGACAAAACTATATTTTGACAAGTTTATTTAATCCAGTGTGGTAGAAAAGGCACAATTCCAATATATCATTTAGAATTGAATGTCGTTAACCTGGCTTTGTTCTTTGGAAGAAACAACTTTAAAGAGCTTTGGCTCTAGAAAAAATTTAAACAATTAACACAACGAAGAAAAAGTTTAAATTTTTTTTTTTTTTTTACAATGAAAATATACATACCTTTGTGTATAGACAAGCCCTCACCCATTAAAGTTATCCTGTAACATAAATTTTATTAAATACTGCCCCACAGATGAGCGGCACTCAACACCTGTGGAAAAAAGTGAGTTACAGAGGCTGCTTACGAGATGGAGAAAAGCCTGAGCTTGAAGGAGGAAAAAACTCAGTATTTACATGGAAAGACTAAGTCTATAAAAAATAAAATAGTGGGTCTTTGAGTTTAAAATAGTCACTGTTATTTTACATTCTAAAGTGCATATAGGTTGATATTTTAAAATATATCATTGGAGAATTTAATCTTTTTTTATAAAAATAGAGCATTTTTCTGCTTTCTGATGAAAGTTGGGGATAAAAGGAAAAGTTGTCTTAATGGAAGTTTCAATCCAATTCAGCAGGGAAAGAAAACTGCTTGTGAATTGTGCAGTAAAAAGTGGTAATGACTATTGGAAGCTAAGTCAAAGGTGATTTCCTACCTGATTTTACTAGCATAAAAGTTACTTAAAATGGGAGTGAAAAACTGAGGTTTCTATTATTTAGTAGATAAATCAACTCCACATTTACTTGAAAAGATGGTAAGGTCAAGGTTCAAATGCTACTTTGTTTTAATTTGGACATTTGAAATTTCTCTTGAGGCCCCCCCCAAAAAATGATGCTTCTCCTTAACTCTAGGATGAAGTGTCAGCATAGAGACAGGCGACCACTGTTGTAGAGTCTTGTCACCTAAAGGGATGTCTTGGTTAATACATAAGAGTGCAAGTTCGGCCTCAGGTTATTTGTACTTTCTTTAGTTTGAAGGACTGAGGACATAATGGCTGCAGAAAAGACTTTACTACTTGTGCCTTATTCCTAATGAAGCTGAGGTCCCTGCCTGGGGTTAGTTACAAGTATAAATACTTACAAGGTGCGCTAGTTATAAAGCCGCAGTATAGAAACCTTAAAGTTTATGTAGAAAGGCTTAATACATTTTCAGATGTTGCTAAAAAATTACTCATCTGTTTGCAAAAGTATGACTCGACCTATAGGAATCTGTTTCCTTATGCTTTGTACTTATACAAGCATCTAGGCAGGCTATTAATAAATAATACAGGATAACAGCATCACCAGTGTCCAATAATGGGCCATCAGTTTGGTGGATAGGAGACAAAATACACACTTCAGGAAACTTGCTCACCACAGCTGGAGACCACGAATAGAACCTTTCCCAGACATCATCATATTTTCTTCATAGGAACACTAAGTAATGGCAAGAATATTTTGAGTTTTTCCATGGTTAAGAGCGATAGTCTCAGAGGCTGGAGAAAAAGTTCATTCTGCTCAGTGATCCAGGAATGTGAAGACAGTAGCTTCCTTTCCATGTCCACAAGACAATGACAGATGTGAGTTTCCTCCTTTGCTCTTTCTAGGGATGTTGATTCTCTCACAATATTTCAATGTCCCATTTCTGTGTTTCTTCTCCCTCTAGGGGCTGATTTACAATTACATGAGTCTTGTCACAATAGTTTCCTCCTAAAACAGAAATTCCAAAAGAAAAGATTATTTGTTCAGGCCGGTGCTTAGCAATTTCACAATTTTCACAAGCTTCTGTTCCGCTCACCGTTTCAGTGGATTAAGGTGCCATTTACAAAGAAATCTGAAATGGGAAGCTGAGTTTCCACAGGCTTAGCCATTATTCACCTCAAATTGGACCTTATTATGACTCAGATTGAAATACTAAAAGGCATAATACGTGATTGTATAAGTGGTGTGCCTTAACAATGCAATTCTTCAGAACAAAGTGCTCTGAGAGAACTCTGGCTGAATGTCAGGTACTGTGTTTTTGTTTCTACACCAACAAAACTGTGACTAACCCAATTAAAGCAACAGCTATGAATAATATTGGCCCTGACCTTGCTGAATTCAAAAACAAGGTTAATTGATACCTGCCATAAAGTCTAGCTGAGGGTTTTTAAGGACCATAGCAATTCCTGGCAAAAAACTAGGTATGTTTCTAAGAAACAGATGATATTCATTTTATGGTTTATGGTGCTTCAGATTTAGAACTGTTCTGAAGTTCATGTAGCAAATGAAAGTTTTACAACTGTACTAATCAACAAAAACCCTAGGCTTTGTTGTTTGGGTTTTTCTGCTGGTTGTTTTGTTTGTAAAACTGTGTATCTTAACTTTTTTCAAGCATAATTTTAAATGACTTAACATTTCTCTTATAAGGATGTCCTTTACCCAGAATGAGGAGATCTGGAACTGAAACTAATATCCAGGGACACAAAATTGGGTATCATCAAAGGCCCACCTTTAACATCAAGGACAAGTTGATCACTGAGATAAGAGCTGATAGTTCCATTTTTATTCAGTCTCCACTTCTGCCTGAATTGCCCATGTTCAGTCCATAGAGCTACTTTAGCTCCAGGTGTGTCTCGGCCACCAATCACATCAAGACACGTATCACTGGCCTAAAAGGGTTAAGAAATGATTAACTGGCAGTACTATGTTTGCTAAAATTGAATTACAACCCTTTTCTTTTTAGGTAAACAAATCATAGACATGAAGTGTGTGTGTCTTATCTAAAAACAATACTAAATAGTATCATTTCAGTAAGCCCTTTTGAATGTCTTCTTTATGGCTGTGGGTAGGAGATGATACAGAAATAAACCTACTGAAATAGACGTACTTGTTTTTAATAGGATGTCTACATCTGACAACAGATGTTGCATAAAGATTTGCTGACTTGGAATTAAATGTTAAGTCCCTGTTTGCTTAAAATGTATTATGCTGAGCTTGGTTTTCTTATGAAAACATTGCATGATGTGCTAAAGGTATCCGGACAATAATTACTTTTAAATGCTTCTCGTTTTTGAAGCATGAGAAAAAGTAGATAATCCACTGGTGATACAGTAAAACACAGACTTAATGTTTTTAAACTAGGGTTCTATTTCCAATGCATTAAACATAATGGGGGGGGGTGTCACAGAAAAGAACCTAAATTTCAAATAACAGCTTTCTTCTGCTACTTCATTGTATATTTTGAAAATGAAAGGGTTTCCACATATTTAGAATCACAGAGAAAGCTGATTGTATCTGGGCCATCAAGTAAGGAACATCTTACAAAAGCACATCGCCCAATATTAGATCCGGTGACTTATACCACTGGTTGTAAGAAATCACTTAGTTATATCCAGAGTATGTGATAACCTTTGTGTTTACCTAAAAATTGAAACGATTTTCTAGATCGAAAAATTAAATCAATTTTAATTGAATATTTCAGTAATATATATGGCAGTATTTTATAATCAACACCTGTTTCTATGAAGTTGCATTGTTATATCATGCTAGTTTGACAAAGTTCTAGTTTTCAAGAGAAACTGAACGGAAAGTGGCATACCATGTCAGCGGGATTGCTTACCTTGGATTTAAAGATTCCTCGGCAGTAGTGCCAGATCTGAGTATTCTTTCCACTGTAGGGAGAAATGCACACCGATGTTGCCCTGGTATCTGCTAGATTTCCAGTGACTGTCAGATACTCATCCATGGCACGGTTCTTTATTCTGATGTACACGGCAGGCTATGACAAGGGAGAAATAGCCATTTAGAAACAAACGTTTGAATCTGGAAATGAATCTTTCTAGACGAGGAAAGCTGTGAGGGAAAGTGAGAAATAACTATCTTAGTTATATCAGTTTCACTCTTATTCCCTTTCATAAATGTACATACATTAATATCGTAAATTCTTAGGCCGTGGACCACAAAGCTTAAATTGTACAATCTCTCTTACACTTTTTCAAAAGTGCCCTTTTGAATGACATAAAGTCAAAGTTTCTTTCATTAGAATCCCATGTGGCGAGGAGTGGGGCGGTAAAGAATTCGGGACTTGATGAATTTCGCTCAATAACTAGTGTGTCCCAGCTGTGCTGAGGGAGGTAGGGGAGTTAGATTAGGGGTAAGGTATTACCTACGAGGATTTTATAAAACTTCAGAAAGACAAGTATAATCACACATACTGTGAGGCTATGCCTAAATGCTGGAAGTTGGCTCTGGGAGGTCTTGAAAAGCCCAGACGGCGGAGGGCCCTCGTAGCTGTAGCTGTGATTACTCTGTTTACATAAGACCTTTATAGTTCTTCAAAAGTAGAGACCATAAATGTTTAGTGACTATACTCAGGTATCCAAAAATTGAGTAACAAAAGACTTCATCTTCTTGGCCTGGAAGCTTTAAGATACATTCAAAAAGTTTTACAATATTAAACCTGGGACCTGCCTCTAAGAAGAAGAGCTAATATTTATTGTACACACAGTATGTGTGAGCAGCACGCTAAATGTGTTCTGTGCCGTTAGTTATTTGTCAGAATAACCATAAAAACCTTTTAAGAAAGTACAGTTATGACCCTAGTTTTGCAAATAAGGTGAACACAGATGTAAAGAAGCCATATTCCTCTTAATCAGGATGCTCTCAGACCTATGTTGAAATGCAACAGTTGCTCTTAGGCACAGGGAATAAAAGACATTTGCAAAGGTGGAGGTGTAAGACAATGAAAGGGCAGGGCACATAATCGAAGCACAACAGAAGCCATTATTTCAGCCCTACGACTTAGGCCCCCAGCCTTAATGTAATATAATACAGGACACCCAACATCGCCACCTTTGGTTGTCTCATTGGCATCCCAATTAGAACCTTGGCTGAGTAATAACAACAAATGGTCTCTTCAGAGAGCGCTTTCCTGCCAAAAAACCTAAGTGCTAGGTAAATGCAATATGGTCATATGGTAAGAACACCAATGAACAGTCTACTGTTTTTGAAACTTTTGATAGATCAACATGAGGCCAACAGAATTTTGGTAAGTAAGGCTTCCTAAGGAAACACACATTCTCAGCACTTAAATAAGCCAATAGAAGAACAAATTATCCGGCCATTTAAAGTAGGTGAACAAGACCTCTACTTGGCAAAATGTTTTAAATGTTTCAAGTCTCTACTTCCAACATTAACAGTGCAGCAGTACCATACTTAAATGTCTGTAACTCAGCCTGATCTCCCACTGCAATTACTAATTCTTGAGACTTCAGTATATTTTTATTACATTTTCATTACCTTGTACATATAAGAAAACAGGCATGATCTTCACAGATGACAGAGTTCCAATTACTTTAGGACCAAACATTTTAATCAATTAACTCAAGCAAGGTACTAATTACCCTTATTACACCTTTGCAGTCTGAATCTTCTGTAATTATACTTAAAAACACTGATATTCATTGTAAGTACCTTAGTGACTTCCTAACTCCCAGCTTCAAAGAGGATCACATTTTAATTAGTCCTGAATTTCTAAACAAGAATATGAACTAAAGCAGTACCAATAATCTTACCACAACTTTAAATGTGACCCACAAACTACTGTTTTAGGAACTCAGAATTCCTTTGTTGCATTTCAAAACTGTGACCTAAATAAACAGGAAAAATCTATTAAAATATTATTTTGAAATTAAATGGTTAATCAGAATAGGAATCACGTAGCTCCTAAAGCACAATGAAAGAAAACAGCATACAATTCTGGTTAAAAAAAAAAAAAACTTCCTTGTGAGAGTAGAGGTGGCTTTTTTTTATTGTACTTTAGGTTCTGGGGTGCATGTGCAGATCATGCTGGATTGTTGGATAGGTACACGCATGGCAATGTGGTTTGCTGCCTCCATCCCCCACATCACCTACATCTGGCATTTCTCCCCATGTTATCCCTCCCCCACATCCCCACCCCAACAATGTCCCTACCTTGGCCGCCCGCAACAGACCCCAGTGTGTCATGCTTCCCTCCGTGTCCATGTGTTCTCATTCAACACCTGCCTATGAGTGAAAACGTGGTGTTTGATTTTCTGTTCTTGTGTCAGTTTGCTGAGAATGATGGTTTCCAGATTCATCCATGTCCCTATAAAGGGCACAAATTCATCATTTTTTATGGCTGCATAGTATTCCATGGTGTATATGTGCCACATTTTCCCTGTCCAGTCTCTCATCGATGGGCATTTGGGTTGGTTCCAGGTCTTTGTTATTGTAAACAGTGCTGCTGTGAACATACATGTGCATGTGTCTTTATAATAGAATTATTTATAATCCTTTGGGTATAAACCCAGTAATGGGATTGCTGGGTCAAATGGGATTTCTATTTCTAGGTCCTTAGGAAGCACCACATTGTCTTCCAACAATGGTTGAACTAGTTTCACCAACAGTGTAAAAGTGTTCCTATTTCTCCACATCCTCTCCAGCATCTGTTGTCTCCAGATTTTTAAATGATCGCCATTCTAACTGGCGTGAGATGGTATCTCAATGTGGTTTTGATTTTCATTTCTCTAATAATCAGTGATGATGAGCATTTTTTCATATGTTTGTTGGCCTCATGTATGTCTTCTTTTGTAAAGTGTCTGTTCATATCCTTCGCCCACTTTTGGATGGGTCTGTTTTTTTCTTGTAAATCTGTTTTAGTTCTTTCTAGATTCTGGATATTAGCCCTTAGTCAGATAGGTAGATTGCAAAAAATTTTTTCCCATTCTGTTTGTTGCTGGTTCACTCTAATGATTGTTTCTTTGGCTGTACAGAAGCTCTGGAGTTTAATTAGGTCTTATTTGCTATTTTGGCTTTTGTTGCCAATGCTTTTGGTGTTTTAGTCATGAAGTCCTTGCCTATCCCTATGTCCTGAATGGTTTTGCCTAGATTTTCTTCTAGGGTTTTTATGGTGTTAGGTCTTATGTTTACGTCTTTAATCCATCTGGAGTTAATTTTAGTGTAAGGTGTCAGGAAGAGGTCCAATTTCTGCTTTCTGCACATGGCTAGCTAGTTTTCCCAACACCATTTATTGAACAGGGAATCCTTTCCCCATTGCTTGTTTTTGTCAGGTTTGTCAAAGATTGGATGGTTGTAGATGTGTGGTGTTGCCTCCAGGGCCTCTGTTCTGTTTCACTGGTCTGTATCTGTTGTGGTACCAGTACCATGTTGTTTTGATTACTGTAGCCTTGTAGTTTAGTTTGAAATCAGGTAGCATGATGCCTCTGGCTTTGTTCTTTTTGCTTAGGATTGTCTTGGCTATGTGGGCTCTCTTTTGGTTCCATATGAAGTTTAAGGTGTTTTTTTCCAGTTTTGTGAAGAAGGTCATTTGTAGCTTGATGGGGATAGTGCTGCATCTGTCAATTACTTTGGGCAGTCTGGCCATTTTCATGATATTCATTCTTCCTAACCATGAGCATGGAATGTTTTTCCATCTGTTTGTGTCCTCTCTTATTTCCTTGACCAGTGGTTTCAATTCTCCTTGAAGAGGTCCTTTACGTCCTTTGTTAGTTGTATTCCTATTTTATTCTCTTTGCAGCATTTGTGAATGGCAGTTCGTTCTTGATTTGGCTCTCTGTTAGTATTGGTGTATAAAAATGCTTGATTTCTGCACATTGATTTTGTATCCTGAGACTTTGCTGAAGTTGCTCATCAGTTTAAGGAGATTTTGGGCTGAGATGATAGGGTCTTCTAAATATACAGTCATGTCATCTGCATGTAGAGACAATTTGATTTCCTCTTTTCCTAATTGAATACCTTTATTTTTTTTTTCCTGCCTAATTGCTCTGGCTAGAACTTCCAATATCATATTGAATAGAAGTGGTGAGAGAGGGCATCCTTGTCTAGTGCTGGATTTCAAAGGGAATGCTTCCAGTTTTTGCCCATTCTGTATGATATTGGCTGTAGGTTTGTCATAAATAGCTTTTATTATTTTGAGATATGTTCCTTTGATACCTAGTTTATTGAGAGTTTTTAGCATAAAGCGCTGCTGAATTTTGTTGAAGGCCTTCTCTGCATCTATTGAGATAATCATGTGGTTTTTGTCTTTGGTTCTGTTTATGTGGTGGATTACATTTATAGACTTGCGTATGTTGAACCAGCCTTGCATCCCTGGAATGAAGCCTACTTGATCGTGATGGATAAGCTTTTTGATGTGCTGTTGATTTCTCAGGATTTTATTGAAGATTTTTGCATCTATGTTCATCATGGATATTGACCCGAAGTTTTCTTTTTTGGTTGAGTCTCTGCCGGGTTTTGGTATCAGGATGATGTTGGTCTCATAAAATGATTTGGGAAGGATTCCCTCTTTTTGTATTGTTTGGAATAGTTTCAGAAGGAGTGGTATCAGCTCCTCTTTGTATGTCTGGTAGAACTCGGCTGTGAATCTGTCTGGACCTGGACTTTTTTTGGTTGGTAGTCTATAAATTGCTGCCTCAACTTCAGCCCTTGTTACTGGTCTGTTCAAGGTTTCAACTTCTTCCTGGTTTAGGCTTGGGAGGATGGAAGTGTCCAGGAGTTTATCCATTTCTTCCAGGTTTACTGGTTTATGTCCATAGAGTTGTTTGTAGTAATCTCTGATTGTAGTTTGTATTTCTGTGGAATCAGTGGTGATATCCCCTTATCATTTTTTATTGCATCTATTTGATTCTTCTCCCTTTTCTTTTTTATTAATCTGGCTAGTGATCTATTTTGTTGATTTTTTCAAAAAACCAGCTACTGGATTTATTGATTTTTTTGAAGGGTTTTTTTGTCTCTATCTCCTTCAGTTCTTCTCTGATCTTAGTTATTTCTTGTCTTCTGCTAGCTTTTGAGTTTTTTGATCTTGCTCCTCTAGCTCTTTCAATTTTGATGATAGTGTGTCGATTTTAGATCTTTCCTTGCTTCTCATGTGGGCGTTTATTGTTACAAATACCCCTTTAGACACTGCTTTAAATGCGTCCCAGAGATTCTGGTATGATGTGTCTTTGTTCTCGTTGGTTTCAAAGAACATCTTTATTTCCACCCTCATTTCATTGTTTGTCCAGTCAACTTTCAGGAGCCAGTTGTTCAGCTTCCATGAAGCTGTGTGGTTCTGAGTTAGTCTTAATTCTGAGTTCTAATTTGATTGCCCTGTGGTCTGAGAGACTGTTTGTTATGATTTCCCTTCATAAAGCAAGTTCTTAATGACCTACAGAGAGACTTAGACTACCATACAATAATATTGGGAGACTTTAACACTCCACTGTCAGTATTAGAGAGATCAACGAGACAGAAAATTAACAAGGATATCCAGGACTCGAACTCAGATCTGGACCAAGCAGACCTAACAGACATCTACAGAAATCTCTACCTGAAATCCATGGAATATACATTCTTCTCAGTACCGCATGGCACCTACTCTAAAATTGACCACGTAATTGGAAGTAAATCACTCCTCAGCAAATGCAAAGGAGGTGGCTGTTTTACCCTTTACCACAGAATCTTGAACAATAGGCAGGGACATCCTTCTTCCCTAACAAGCAACCACCATTCAAAAATGAGGAACATATTTTCAGTGTTGAACTTGGCTACTAAAGTCTCTGACAACAGAGGGTCAGCAGTATTATGTAGTTAGTAAAGGCTACACTGAATTCCTACCTCTACTTTGCTTTTTCCAATGGCTTTTCAGTGGGCTTACTCCCCATCCCACATGATAGGAGTAGGAAATAAGCAAGATGTAAGAAAAGGTCATGAGATTCTGTACCACACACTCTCTGCCAGGAAAGCCACTGATGTTCAGAATCCTTCAAATGAGCATCTCTGATTCTTTCAAGGGACATTGTGAATTTAAAAAAAACTTTCAAAATGAGTGTATTACCACAGTAATATGAGCCAGTGCCATATTAGACTGTTTATATACATTATCTTATTCAACTGTCACAGCAATGAGATGTAAGCAGTGTGATCACTGCTTCACCAGTGAGAAAGCTGAGGTGCCAAAAAATGAAGTGACTCACCAAGTTGCACTGCTTACAAATGGCAGAGCCAGGATTTGAACCAACAGAACTCACAAGTGGTGGGATGAGCATGGTGTGTGCGCACGTGTGCATGTGAAGAGGGCTAGAGAAGACCACTTAGGTTAATATTTTATTGCGACCATTTATTTTACATTTAAGTAAGGGTTAAATAAGTGTTAGGTCAGAACATTGGCACCAGCATTTAGATCCACTAGGCTATATTCAGCTCAGTGCCTGAAATAGGTGGTACTCTCTAAGTGCTGATCTTAGGCTGACTGAGAGGGGAGTGTGGTTGCTTAAGAACACAGATTTTAAAGCATACTAGATTTGGGTTCAAATCCTGGTTCTGACACTTGGATGACTTTTGTCAATGTACTTTTATTGACAGCTAGGAATCATTATCCCCATTTTCTAGTTGGAATTATGTTCTCTCAGAGCCTTATTATTCCAACTAGAAAATGGGAATAATAATTCCTGCCTCAAAGGACTATTGTTGGAATCAAGCGAGAAAGTGTTCTAAAGAGATTAAGGAGAGGTACCAATGGCATATCCGCAGGCTGTCACACCCGACAGGCTCACGTAAGCTTTCCACCTTCCATAAAACCTCCTCACTACTACACATGTTGATACTTCCCTTCTCTGAACCAGGGACGGCCTGTGGCTTTGGATAATTATGCGTTGTTCTGCATTTCATGTTACTGCTTTGAGTTGGACACGTTTGGCCCAACAAATTGTAAGTTCCAATAATATTGGCAGAAATCACATCTATCTTTATATTTTCCATTATACTTTGCATAATACCATTGATCCATCCACGAATATATATTCATGCTTTCATTAAACAAATAGGTCCTGAGCACCTACAATATTCCAGACATTGCTTCAGGCACTAGGGGTGGGGCAATGAGCAAAACATGCACAGCCCCTGGCTTCACAGGGTCTTCTCTAGAGTGGGAAAGACGCTGATCCAGCCATAATGCTATGGCTATAAACTGCATACAGTGTTTTTGTAGAAAAAGAACCCCCAGGTCTTTTATGACCTAATTTAGATTGGGAGAGAAGGTGGGGGAGGCATTCTTGAAGGCCTGACACTTAAGTAGAATTTACAGGGATGACTACTCAAAAAATGAGGAAGAACACTACAGAGGGCGCAGCCCATGTTAAAAGTCTTAGTGGGAAAGCAACTCTGTACTTTGATGCATGTGACAGCCACGTGAGAGATGAGGTTGGAGAAGCAAGGGCGGGTGGAGGGTATATGGTATTCTAAGTGCAGTGGGAAGCTTTTGAACAGAAGACTGACAAGCAGTAGGTGTGCAATAAATACTATTTTAATTAAATTGCCAGGATCCATCCTGAGTATTATATAAGTAGGAAGGGGAATATCCAAATGCTTAGAAAGTAAAACTAAGTTCATTCCTGTTACCAAGGTT
This sequence comes from Sapajus apella, assembly GCF_009761245.1. Lineage (NCBI taxonomy): Eukaryota > Metazoa > Chordata > Mammalia > Primates > Cebidae > Sapajus > Sapajus apella. Next base: position 46,388,355 of record NW_022436948.1, on the reverse strand, counting down.
TACAGAACTGACAATATCTTAGTTTTCCATGAAAGGAAACATGGCCAAAGAGGCTTTGGACTGAAAACTGAAACCCAATGTTGAGTTTAGATACAATCTTACAAATTGGTCAAAATGTACAAGATATCCCCATCCTAATTCACTCCCCCTATCGTGTAAATGGAAAGCTAAATTAAATGGTCATTACTTCAGATGCTGTGGTTTATGATGTTTCTACCACAAAGGCAAGCTATTTGGAGTCTTACGGTTCTTTTCTCCTTACCTGCTTCATAGGACGGAGGGAACCAATTGTCTTCCATCTGCTGAATGCTGTCCAGTTTGGGATCTCATTAGGCCCTAGTAGGATTTGTCTTCCCAAGAAATTGGATCCTTCATAAGCTATCCATCTATGAGAACAAGAAAGAAAAAAGTAGTGTACTTCAAAACAAAAAAGCAATACCTCATCAAAACTATCTGCACTTTGCCTTATAGGGTTCATAAACTTGTAGGTTTGCAGGTTTTTTAAACTGCACATTGTTTCCTAACAAAAATCAGGGAGGTGTGGAAAGCCCACTGGCCTAGACTCAGAATATTTGGATTCCAATTACAATGCTGGTTTCCTTTCTTCCACAATGAATGCAAGGTTTCCTCCATCTCTGAAAGTCCATATTCCTCTGAAAACAGTTTTGTCAGAGCATTTAACATTCAAAGGCAGACCATAACCTCCTGTTAACCAGCAGAAAAACACTCTTCTGCCCCTATAGTCATCATCCTGTGTCCTTCAGGGCCCTCGGTGCGGCTCCAGTAAGCTCTCCCGACATACCTTCTTCCACTCCTCCCTGCACAGCTTCTCTGAAGCCACCAAGGACTAAGAATTGTCAGCAGAAGTTCCCTATCACACTCTTACTTCAAGGCCCAGCTCTTTGAAAATCCTCCCCCAAACCCTTGCCTTCAACTCTGGCTGCATTTAAGTGTGTAGAAGTACACTGGAGGCGTGTCTGGAGTCTCAAGACTTACTTAAGGGGACACGTCATGCCGACTGCTCTAAGGATTGGCTACGGCTGCTCTTGTACTACCATAGCAGACAGAAGACCCGCAAACGGAAAAGACTGTCTGGCCCTTGACAGAGACAGTTTGCCGAGCACCACTTTAGGTGGTTACTAAGCTTGATGAGTAATGCGCTGGAGTCACTAAGAGGACCTGAAATTCTCAACAGGACCGACTCAAGGTCCGTGAACACAGTGCTTTAAGCAAGTGTGTGGTGGAGGAAGGATGAGGGGGCTGCCTTGCTTTGTTTTGCTAAGGCACCTGGAATTGTGGCAGAGGCTGCCCTGGCTTGCACCAAGGGAGGCATGACCCTGTGGGTGAGGCAGGGAGCACAGCAGCAAGCAAGGCAGTCTGTAGTCAGATGAACCAGAGCTCAGGAGCAGTGCCATCCGGGGCTTAGGACAAGCTACAAAGGGTTACTTGCGCTGCTATGGCAGCAACTTCAGCCCCTCGATTTTACAGATAAAAACTTCTAAAACTTACAAGTGCAATATTCCTGAGGGACTAGTACTTCAGGTAACGCAGGAAAAATACCAACTTGTGCATAAGTTGTGGGGAGAAGGGAAGAGCTGAGGAAAGCTTGGGGAGAGATGACTCAACCTGACCACCGCTACGAAGAGTTCTCCTTGCTCCCACAGCTGGGATCAGAGTTGGCCAAATTATGGAGAGATGAACGATGAACGGCCCATTCTTGACCCCATCCTTGCCTACACAAATCTAAAAAAGCAGACGGTGCAAGAGGCAGGTCAGCATGACCACGGACAGGCTTAGCCGCCTCTCCAGCCGCAGATTCTTTAAACAGGGAAGTTTTCGGTTATAAAATCTAGGCAAAATTTTAGGCAAATGTACCTAATTATTTATTGACTGAAATGAATTCCACAGTTGGAAAACTGTGTGGGATGGTACATTTAAGCATGGCAGTCATCATCGCAGTTCAAAGATGTGGCGGCATAGCATGGGGATTGAAATAAACCAAACCCAACTTGTCACTAAGGGAAGTGAGCTGTACATTAACTAGCATCCTGTAGCCTAGGGAAATCCTTAGGCAGCCTTCACTGTTCTCTTAAAGACAGTTTGGAATAGTAAGAGTAGGTGGCTAATAAGCCAAAGAGAAGAACTAAGACAGTCAAGATAAAATGGCACCAGTATTCCAGATAAAAATAAGAAAGGAGTTTTCAGGAGTGAGTCAAATATCAGTTTCACTCAGAAGTGTAAAGGAAAGAAATGTATTAAAATGTTGTGAAAGATCTATATCACAGGGATGTAAAATTCAGTTCAAATGGATTTAGTTAATTGGTAAATAATATATTGGAATCTTATGCTTAGATAGAATAAATCAATTTGTTTGAATAAACGTCAAACCATTTAAAATGCTCTGCAGAAGAAAATTTAAGCTATTATACACGTGTGGAATATAAAAGCCATTTATTGTAATAGTTTAATTTTCAACTCCACTTAAATTACTGGCTTTTTCTTTCTTTATTCCCAGTTACTTAAACAAGCAGAGCTGATTATCACAGAATTTCAAAGCCACAGAAAAACTTTTAAAGCCATTTTTGTATTAATCATCACGAGTTACATGTGTTGTTTTACTTGATGTTTGGTACCAGAACACTAACAGGGCAGGAGTAGGGGCTACTCCATATGCCAGATGCTTCAGAGGCATATTTTCCAGGAAGCAAACAGAGCTTCAACTTCAAGGCCCCTCACTTGCAGGCTTCTCACCATTTCTGTCCTAAATATTCACATTCAGACCTAATATTTGTATCACAATTTTAATTTTTTTCTAAAGGCAGCTTTCTAATTTTTAAAAGCACAGACCCATGGATCTATCCTGACTATTAACAATGAAAAACAGTCGGCAGGTAGGCAGGCTAGGTCAACCAGTGCAGTCCACAGAAGAGTGAGTACCCTGGAGGGAACTGCTCTAGAATACACAAGCTATTAAATCAAAAAACACCACCACACTTTGTCTTGCCGGCAGTCACCTGCCCAAGTAGGAAATTGTCTTAACCAAAGTTGATGAGATATTGAAATTTCTTCTGAAAAGAAAAGTCGGTTCAACTGGGTAAAGGCATCTGATTGACCTACTCTATGACATACGCTGTGATCATCTGTGGTTGTCCTTCTCTCCCAAAGCGCTCTTCGTCACGACCCCCTGAATGTTTGCAACTGTGCAGCTCTGTCTGAAACCAGTGACTGAACCAGACCAAGCCTTTCTCCCATACTTACAGTCCACTTTTTACCCACACAGACTGGGTGTAGAAGTGCAGGTCCTTGTTCAGAACAGAGTTCACAGCCTCTTCTAGATGTAACTCTCTTCCCTCACAATGTTCCAGGGCAAAAAGGCTGATGGAGGGTTCCTCGAAAACCTATGAGCACAGGAAGAAAGACCATCATGCAGAGTGGCCATACTTCAGTGACGTCCCAGTCTGAACACTGGGTACCCTGGACCCACTGTATTCTCAAATGCATGGAGTTTACTGCTCTACTCTAAGGTCGCTACAGTCAAAACTTCACTGGAAAGGTTTGATTCTATTAATAATTTTTACTCAATTTTTTTAAAATTAAAATTCAAGTTATCAGACAAGCAATCAATCTCATAATAAAAACAGACATGATAAAAAGAGACCCATGATTCCAAATCACATATTAAGGTCTTGTGGGACTGTAATATGAACCATAATTAGTCCTGCCAATCCTTTTAGCTGGAATGGAATAGCACCCTCATTTCTAGGAGGTCACAGGAGCAGTCACTGGGAATGCAAGACTTTGTGGTGGTAAGCTCTTATAATATTCCTAGGAGGAAGAATAAAGGCATTTTTAATGTAAAAAATAGCTGAAATGCACAAGAATGGTGATTTCTGTGTTGAAAGTATTTCTTCAACCCATCATGTCATGAAAGAATAGACTCAATATTGTTCTTTTTCATTCATTACAAGACACCACGTTAAGAGACTTTTGAGGGGATGGCAAGACAAGGCACCATCTATCCTTGTGTCTGGGGCATTACTAACGAGTAGCTAAATTAGAACTGCACAGACATTGAAATGTAATCCAGCACCGAAAAAGATATGCTGTGTGAGAGTCCTCAGTAGAAAGCTGGATTATTTTTAGCAGAAGGGAGCAGGAATCAAGGAAGCTTCACGGATGTGATGGCTTGTGAGCGCAGTCTCAAAGGATGCAGTGGATCTGGAAGGAAGATGATGAACAAAGGGGAAGCACTCCGTGCAAAGCAAGGCAACAAACACATGGGACATGCTGGAGGAACAGCAAGTTAGCCCAACAGGAAACAGCCGCAAGTGCTCCCACAGTTTGTTGTGTGAATTGCACTGCCTGCTCCTCCTCCCACACTGAAGGGGAGACAGATCTACTCCCAGTGGAGAGTCCCTGAAGGCTTCTGAACTAAGGACTAAGAGTGGGCTGAAGCAACTGCAACTCAGTACATAAGAAGCAAAGCACTAACAGTAAATGAACAGGCAGAAAATAGCGGGCTCTCACAGTGACCCTCACAAGTGACCTGCTTATACTTGCATCAGAGCAGAATGACTTATCAAAGAACAGTGAAGGACAGGGAATGATTTAAATGCCCATCAAGAGAGAACTGGTTACATAAATTATGGTGCATGCACAGAAGAATCTTATACAGCTGTAAAAAAGAATGAGGAGCTCTTTGTGAAAGATCACCAAGATATATTCTTTAGAAATACACACAAAGGATATATAAAAAGCATATTTCATATACTACCATTTGCAGAAAAGGAAGATTTCTGTGCATATAACATATATATGGGCTTGTACACAAACATTTTTCTGAAAAATACAAAATAAAACTGGTAACCATGTCTACCTGCTGGGAAGACTGCACGAGAGAAGATAAAGGGCACAAATGGGAGCACAGTTTCTTCACTAAGTGCCTTTTGAACCATGGGAATATTTATTTTAAATTGGCATTATTAATTTTAAGTTGGTAATTATTACGCATGTTTGCATTGTGTATATGTATTTTTTAATGACCTTCAGGAAATCTGTCTGGCAGCAACGTACGTGAAGAATAGAAAGAATGGAAGTAACAGCACCAGTACTGGGAGAATATTTGAGGTCAAAGAAAAATAGTTCCAGACCTAAAGCAGAGGTCAGAGGGAAGGTTAGGAGTAAGGGATGGCCAGGAGAACTATTAATATCACAGTGATAAAACAGACCTGCTAGCTAAGGCCAACAAATGGAATCAGGAAAAATGTGAAAAGTCACCGTTTGGGACATGCTGGTATAATGTGTCGTATATAAAGAAATATGGAAAAAAAGCATGCCCAGATGTCTTAATGTTGAGAGGGAGGCAGGATAATCTTAACAGAGACGTCCAACACACACTGGACCTTTTGATCTGGAGTTCAGGGAAAAGACCAGATTTAGAGATGTTGAATTTGGGAATTCTCAGAATCTGGGTAATACTAGAGCCACAGGTAACAAAATGGAAATGTAAGGAAACGAGAACTGCACTGACATACACAGCAGGCGATGATGAAAGATGGGAGGCGGAAGTGACCGAACAAATGAATCAGGAGAACACAGCCAAAACAGAACCCCTTTATACTGTAGAAGTGAAGGAGGAAAAGAATGATAAGGAAGACCTCCCCCACGGCATCAAATTCTTTCCATGCCAAAGAAAAAGGTGACTGAGATAGGGCTGTTTGGGTTTAACAATCAGAAGGCAGCTGGTAACCCTTATGAGCGCCGTTTCGGCACCATGTCGGAAATGAAGTTAAAAGCTAGGTTATAAGGGCTGGAGAGTAAGTAGTGAAAAACTGTACAGGCTATAATAGGTGTACAGACTATTTACTAGAAAAATTTGGCGGAGAGCAGGAGGGAAACAGGGTAGTGGCCTATGAGCCTGCTTTGTGGAAGGCAGTAGTGGAATAGAGAGAAGCTGAATAATGCAAGGCAGAAAGGATGTTCCAGGGAAGGAGGGAGAGGTACGATCCATTGCTTCCCGTCAGTTTATGAGCAAAAAGATCACTTTGGAGAGGATGAACTCCTCCTCTAAAATAAAAGGAAAGTTAGAAAAAGGATGCCAAAAAATTTCCATTTAAAATCGGGAAAGGTGTGAGAAGTTCCTGCAGTGACAGAAATGTTGTGTATCTGCACTCTCCGATATGATGGCCACTAGCCACATGTGACCTGTGTGACCAAGGGACTGAATTAATTTAATTTAAATAACCACAGGTGGCTAGTGCTATGGTGTTGGATACTACAGATTTAGGGGTTAGAGGATACTGGCAAAGAATGTAACAATTGCTGTGTGCAGTAAGACCATAAGCTAAGATGGAAAGGCTACCTAGGAGCATTGATTTTCCCTCAGTAGACAACACTGACTGCACCAGGAATAAAAACTCATCTGTAATCACTGACTTATTAAGTGGCCACAGGCAAGGTTAGCCACCTCTTTTGCTATCTGCAAAATAAAATGGAAGCATCCCAACAGTTTATAAAATAAACTGAAAGTAAGCACACAATAAAATCCATTGCCCTGACTATATGGTGGATTGTTTTCAACATCTTCACCCTGAAGATTTTTAGAAAGCATTCCACCTTAAGTTTTAACACACATTTCCTTGTTGAGTTGCTGATTAGTGAGGAAGAGCAGATGGTAAGGAGCCTGGCCAGGGCTCCAAGTCAACAATCAGCAGCACTCTCCCAGAGAAAAGCTTGCTGGGGTAAGAGCAACAGACATCGACATCAAAGGCGTTTACTGCTCACATGATGTTAACTGTTTTATATCCCAGAGGAGGAAAATATTTAAAAGCCTTTTATGAGAGTGTAATTTTAATGCTAAGCATTGTTCTAAGAAAAACAGATCTGTGTACATTTTTCCTCTTCCTTTTGCAGAATGCCCACAAAGATATTTTTCAAAAGGTTGGCATTGTCACTGAAACTCCCTTAAATTTGATCCCTTGATTCTAGCAATTCTACCTCTAGAAATGTATCTCAAGGAAAGATGAAAAGTTTGATGGAGGGAACCTCTATGTTTTTAAAAATAATGATCCAGGTATATTGAGGGAAAAAAAACGTGTAAGATGACAGGCAATATTTTAAACATTTTAACAGTTTATATAAATTAGTCAGGCTCTAAGAGACCTGTTGGACAAATGGTCAAAGAAAGTAAGCCAACAGCATTAACCAAAGAAGAGATACGACTAATAAATCAATGTGGAAAAATATCCCACCTCTCTACTAACAACAAAAGGATATTACTATGTGGTCCAATTACCAAATTTTACATTTGAGAACATCTATTGTTTTGAAGCTTTGATTTTTTTTCTACTTTAAATTACTTTAATTAATTTATAAATATACTTGAATTATAAATGTATTTAAAGGTTAGGAAGATTAGGAAGGTCAACACAGTGCTAATCTGGACAGGATGATGGGGGGTGGTTAATAATCTTTTGGAAAAAAAGGGTGCTAAGGAACTATTAACATCTTAAAATCATATTTTTCTGATACATTTCCCTAACATGAGAATAGGAAGAGAGATAAACTATTAATAAGTCTTTAAAACTGAAGATGACACAGTAATCTGAACTTTCCAAACATAAAAAAACTCCAAAATTTGATTACAGTTGATTACAGTTCTACAAATGTCTTGGCTTTGGTCCATGTTAACTTAGAAGCTGGCCAACCATTTGTGGCTAAAGGCTCTTCTTAGATGTCAGCAGTTAACAAGACATTCCTGCTGGATTAAGTCTAAATCATGCAAAGAGGAAACAGTTTCTAAAAAAAAGATGTGGTTGTGAAAGAAAAAGAATACTTGACCAAATTGTATAAATGAAAATTTCAATAAGAAAAAAGACAAAACTCGTTGTTCCTCCTCATCCCATCAACTAAAATAATAATTTAAGTGACAAAAACAGTAGAAATTAACATATATAGCACTTAATATGTGCTGGAAATTATTGATCTAAGTTATATATCTATATCTCTATCTATCCATAGATATATATGCTCAATACCAATTCATTTTTCTTTAATCCAAAAAGCTTTAAAATCAAAATTTTTTTCCTAGTCAACAAAACTCAACCTGAATAAATTGAAGTCTATTTATAATATTATCCAATTTGTGCAGCTGTGCATAACTTTCACTATAGGAATAGAAATATGCTTAATTAGGGTACAGCCCAGAATCCTGCTGGGCACGCTTCCTTATGGGCCATAGATGAATCATATTACTGATTAAAATTTGAAAAACTTTAAATCCCAAAATACATTGTTTAGGGATTGTAGAACTGTGTTTTCTCATTTATTTTTTCCTACCAACTTTTATTTTCTGTTCTGGAGTATATGTGCAGGGTTGTTACATGGATAAATTGCATGTCATAGGGGTTTCATAGATGATTTCATCACCCAGGTAACGAGCATAGCACCCAATAGGTAGTATTTCGATCCTCACCCCCCTCCCACCTCTCTGTTCAAGCAGGCCCTGGTGTTTATTTTTCCCTTAACAGTGTCCATGTGTATTTAACGTTAATCTTCCACTTATAAGCGAAAACATGCCATATTTGGTTTTCTGTTCTTGTGTTAATATGCTTCAGATAATGGCCCCCAGCTGCATCCGTGTTGCTGCAAAGAACATGATATCTGCTTTTTTATGGCTGTGTGGCATTCCATGGTGGCTATGTACCACATTTTCTTTATCCAATCCAACACTGATGGGCATTTAGGATGATTTCATGTCTTTGCTATTGTGAATAGTGCTGCCCTGAATATATATGTGCATGTGTCTTTATGATAGAATGACTTATATTCCTTTGAGTATATACCTGGTAATGGAATTTCTGGGTCAAATGGTAGTTCTAAGTTCTTTGAGAAGTCTCCAAACTGCTTTCCACAACAGATGAACTAAAGCACATTCCCAAAACAGTGTAAACATTCCATTTTCTCCACAATCTCACTAGCATCTGTTATTTGTTGACTTTTTAGTAACAGCCATTTGGACTTGTATGAGATAGTATCTCACTGTGGATCTGATTTGCATCCCTCTACTGATTAGGGATGTTGAGCATTTTTTCATGCTTGTTGGTCATATGTATATCTTCTTTTGAGAAGTGTCTGTTCATGTCCTTTGCCCACTGTTTAATGAGGTTGTTTTTTTTGCTTGTTGCTTTGTTCCTTATTTATTAGACTTTTGTTGAATGCATGGTTTGGGAGTATCGTCTCCCATTCTGGAGATTGTTTACTTTGTTGATAAGTTTCTTTTGCTGTGCAGAAGCACTTTAATTAGGTCCCATTTGTCAGTTTTTGCTTTTGTTGTACAGTAATTGCTTTTGGAGGTCTCCTCATAAAATCTTTGCCAGGGCCTATGTCCAGAATGGTATTTCCTAGGTTTTCTTCTGGAGTTTTAACACTTTTAGGTTTTACATCTGAGTCTTTAATCCATCTTGAGTTGTGTTTTGCATATGGTGAAGGTAGGGGGTTCAGTTTCAATGTTATGCATAATGACTAGCCAATTATTCCAGCACCATTTAGTGATAGGGAGTCCTTTCCCCACTATTTGTTCTTGTCAGCTCTGTCAATGATCAAATTTTTGTAGATGTGGGGCTTTATTTCTGAGTTATCCAGCCTTTTCCGTTGGCCTGTGTGCCTGTTTTTGTACCAGTACCATGCTGTTTTGGTTACTGCAGCCTTGTAATATAGTTTGAAGTTGGGTGGCATGATGCTTCCAGCTTTGTTCTTTTTGCTTAGGATTGTGTTTGCTATTTGGGCTTTTTTGGTTCCATGTGAATTTTAGAATAATTTTACCAAATTCTGTCAAAAAATGTTGGTACTTTGATAGGAACAGTATTAAATCTATAAATATCATTGGGCAGTATGGCCATTTTAATGACATTTATTCTTCTTTGATTCTTCCTATCCATGAGCATGGAGTGTTTCCCTTTGTTTGTGTTGTCTCTGAGTTCTTTCAGCTGTGTTCTGTAATTTTCATTGTAGTGATCTTTCACCTCCTTGGTGAATGGAATTGCTTTCTTGATTTGGCTCTCAGCTTGAACATTACTGGTATATAGAAATGCTACTGACTTTTCTACATTGATTTTGTATCCTGAAGCATTACTGAAGTTAATTATCAAATCTAGGATCCTTTGGGCAGAGACTATGGGGTTCTCTAAGAATAGAATCATATCATTTGTGAAGAAAGATAGCTTGACTCCCTCTTTTCCTATTTGGATGCTTTTTACTTCTTTCCCTTGTGTGCTTGTTCTGGCTAGGACTTCCAGTACTGTGTTGAGCAGCAGAGGTAAAACTGGGCATCCTTCTCATGTTCCAGTTTTCAAGGGAATGCTCCCAGCTTTTCCTCAATCAGTATGATGCTGGCAATGGGCTTGTCATAATGTCTCTTATTATTTTGAGATATGTTCTTTCAGTGCCTAGTTTGTTGAGTGTTTTTATCATAAAAAGATGTTGAATTTTATCGAAGGCCTTTTCTGAATCTATTGAGACAATCATGTGGTTTTTGTTTTTAGTTCTGTTTATGTGATAAATCACATCTATTGATTTGTACATATTGAACCAGCCTTACATCCCAGGAAGAAAGTCTACTTGATTGTGGTGGATTAACTTTTTGATGTCCTGCTGGATTCAGTCTGCTAGTACTTTGTTGAGGATTTTTGCATCTTTGCTCATCAGGCCTATGAGCCTAAAGTTTTGTTTCTTTGTGTGTTTCTACCAGGTTTTGGTATCAGAATGATGCTGGCCTCATAGAATGAGTTAGGGAGGAATCCCTCCTCCTCGATTTTTAGAGTACTTTCAGTAGGATTGGCACCAGCCCTTCTTTATATGTCTGGGAGAATTCAGCTGTGTATCTGGTTGGTAAGTTTTTGACCACTGATTAAATTTAGGTACTTGTTATTGGTCTGTTTAGGGTTTTAATTTATTTATGGTTCAATCTTGAGAGGCTGTATGTTTCCAGATATATATATCTTCTATGTTTTTTAGTTTATATGTATAGAGGTACTCATAATAGTCTGTGAGGGTTTTTTTAGTATTTCTGTGGGGTCAACAGTGATGTCCCCCTTGTAATTTCTGAATGTGTTTATTTGGACCTTCTCTCTCTTTTTCTTTATTAGTCTAGCTAGCAGTCTATCAATTTTATTCTTTCAAGAAACAAAACTTCTGGGTTTGCTGATCTTTTTCATGGTTTTTTGCATCTCAATTTCATTCTGTTCAGCTCTGATTTGAATTATATCTTATCTCCTGCTAGCTCTGGGGTTGCTTTGCTCTTATTTTTTTCTAGTTTTTCTAAGTGTCATGTTACTTTGAGGTCCTTCTAACGTTTTGATGTGGGTGTTTAGCCCTATAAACTTTCCTCTTAATGCTGCTGTAATTGTGTCCCAGAGATTCTGATATGTTAATATCCTTGTTTCCATTAGTTTCAAAAAATTTCTTGATTTCTGCCTTAATTTCATTATTTACATAAAAGTCATTCAGGAGCAGATTGTTTAATGTCCATGCAATTATATAGTTTTGAGAGACTGTCTTGTATTGATTTCGATTTTTATTGTACTGTGGCCCAAAAGTGTGTTTGGTATGATTTTGATAGATTTTGTTAAGAAAAGGTTTATGGCTGAGCTTGTGGTTGATTTTAGAGAATGTACCATGTGCACATGAGAATAGTGTGGGTTGTTGGGTGGAGTGTTCTGTAGATGTCTATTTTGTCAAGTGTTGAGGAGTTTAGGTCCCAAACATCTTGCGGGTTTTCTGCCTTGATGATCTGACTAACACTGTCAGTAGGGTGTTGAAGTCTCCCATTATTATTATGTGATGAAGTCTCTTTGGAGGTCTCTGAGAACTTGTTTTACGAATCTAGGTGTTCCTGTATTGGATGCATATATATATGTAGGACAGTTAAGTCTTGTTGAACTGAACCCTTTATCATTATGTAATACCCTTCCTTGTTCTTTTTGATCATAGTTGGTTTAAAATCTGATTTGTCTAAATTAAGAAGAGCAACTCCTGCTCTTTTTTGGTTTCCATTGCTTGATAGATTTTTCTCCATCTTTTTACATTGAGCCTATGGGTATCACTGCATGTGAGATGAGTCTCTTGAAATAGCATACAGTTGGGTCCTCTTTAGCCAACTTGCCACCCTGTCACTTTTAAGTAGGGCAGTTCGCCTGTTTACATTCAAGGTAACATTGATATGTGCAGATTTGATCCTGTCATTGTGTTATTAACTGGTTGTTATGTAGACTTTATTGTGTAGTTGCTTTATAGTGTCAGTGGCCTATATGTACTTAAGTGTATTTTTGTCACTAAACTGTGCCCAGGTCTGTCAGTCAACAAAGGCAGAAACCATCTGGAGCATGGCAAGCCTTAGGGGATGGTCATGCTCCACTGCAGCTGTTCTCCCAGCCAGCTCAACTTCGGTGCAGGTCTCCTGCAGCTAGTATTCCGGAGTTCCATGGCAAGAGTGGGTCACTTCACACCTATTTAACTTACTCCTTCCTCAGGATCCCCCTGGGGGCAAGGAACAAGTAACGGTGCTTGGCAATCTTGTATAGCGTTCCCAGCTCCACCCTTTGTGTGAGTCCAGGGTCTACATACTGGTCTTTCATTTCCATGTTTAGCACTTCCTTAAGGACCTCTTGCAAGGCAGGTCTGGTGGTAATAAATTCCCTTACCATTTCCTTGTCAGAAAAAGGCTTTTATTTTTCCTTCACTTATGAAGCTTACTCTGGCTAGATATGAAACTCCTAGTTGGAATTTCTTTTCTTTAAAGGTGCTGAATATAGGCCCCCAACCACTTTATGGCTGATAGGTTTTCTGCTGAAAGGGTCCACTGTTATCCTGATGAAGTTCCCTTTATAGGTCACCTGCGCCTTTCTCTCAAGCCGTCTTTAATATTTTTTTCTTTTGCATTGATCTTGGAGAATCTGATGACTATGGGTATTGGGGATGGTTGTCTTCTATGGTATCTCTCAGGGATTCTCTGAATTTCCTGTATTTGAATGTCAACCTCTCTAGTGTGGCTGGAGACATTTTCATGGACAGTGTCCTCAAATATGTTTTCCAAGTTGCTTGCTCTCTCTCCCTCTTTCAGGGATGAGAGTTGTAGGTTTGGTCATTTAACATAACCCCATATTTCTCAGAGGTTTTGTTCCTTCTTTTTTCCTTATCTGAATGAGCTGATTGAAAGAACTGGTCCTCAAGCTCTGAGAGTCTTTCTTCAGCTTGGTCTATTCTGCTATCAATAATTCTCATTGTATTAGGAAGTTCTTGTAGTGAGTTTTTCAGCTATACCAGGTCAGTTTGGCTCTTTCTTAAAATGGCTATTTCATCTTTCAGCTCTTGTATAGTTTTACTTGATTCCTTAGATTTGGTTTCTGCTTTCTTCTAAATCTTGATCTTCATTGCCATCCAGATTCTGAATTCTATGTCTGACATTTCAGCCATTTCAATCTGCTTAAGAACCATTGCTGGGGAGCTGGTGCAGCCATTTGGATATAAGAAGACACTCTGGCTTTTAGAATTGCCAGAGTTCTTTTGCTGATTCTTTCTCATCTGTGTGGGCTGGTATTCCTTTTTATTTGAAATCACTGTCACTTAGATGGGACTTTTTGCTTTAAATTCTTTGATGCCCTTGATGATTTGGCTATGGTATAATCTAAGGGTTCAGCTGACTGGTTTAACTTCTGGATGATTTCAGGGGACCAAGGCTCAGATCAGCACTCCTGGGTTGTGTGCTGTGTGCTCTAATCTTGGCAAATAGGACTATGGGCTTTGTTCTCTTGCCCTCAAGGTTAAGTACCTCTTGTGCCAGAGGGGCTGAGGTGTTCCTGGTCCACCGGCAACCACACACCAGTGCAGGGTGCTGGTAAAAGTGCTTCATTGGGGCAATGACATCAGTGTGTTCCAACAGAGCAGTGTGAGAAGGCTGCAGGCAGGTGTGCAATGGGGAGGCTGCAGGTGGGCATGCGCTGGTGGGGGCTCTTCTGCAGAAGCTCTCTAATGGTTAGGCTGGGTCTGCTGGTGAAGGAACTACGGCAGTGGCTTCTGGGAAGCATCGTGGTTGGGCCCTGAGGCTGTGCTGCAAGCAGGTGTGGCTAGGCAGGGACCCTTGGAGAGGCTGGCAAATTGGAGTGCTCAGATCAGACTAGACCCATCCCACTGGCAGGACAGTCCTGTTGTGTCCAGGTCTCACAGTCAACAAAGGCCAAAACCATCTGGAGCACGGCAAGCCTTAGGGGATGGTCATGCTCCACTGCAGCTGTTCGCATGCCAAACCCTCTAGGCTCTGCGCAGGCTGGAGTCCTGGTCCTGCCAGCTCAAGCAGTTCTCCCAGCCAGCTCAACTTTGGTGCAGGTTGTGGTGTCTCCTGCAGCTAGTATTCCGGAGGTCCATGGCAAGAGTGGGTCACTTCACACCTTTTTGACTCACTCCTTCTTCAGGAGCCACACAAGTAATGGTGCTTGGCAACCTTGTACAGGGTTCCCAGCTCCCTCCTGTGAGTCCAGGGCCTACATCTTCTCCCTGTCCACTCTCAAGGGCTTATTTCCAAAGATCTGCTCAGTGAGTGTTGGTCTTTTTTATTTTGGGGGATACGCAGTAAGTGTACCCATCTGTGGGATACATATTTTGATACAGGCATGCAAATGTAAATAATCATATCAGGAAGAATGGGGTATCCATGTCCTAAGCATATATCTTTTATGTTACAAACAATCCAATTGCAATCTTATTTTAAAATGTGCAATTAAGTTATTATTGATTATAGTCACCCTGTTGCGTTATCAATCACCCTCTTGTGTGATCAAATAGTATGTCTTATTCATTCTATCTTTTTGTAACCATTAACCATGCCCCCCACACCCCCTCTACACTTCCCAGCCTCTGGTAACCATCCTTCTACTCCCCATGTCGATGAGTTCAATTGTTTTGATTTTTAAGTCCCACAAATAAGTGAGAACCTGCAAAATTTATCTTTCTGTGCCTCACTTATTTCACTTAACATAATGATCTCCAGTTCTATAAATGCTGCACATGACAGGACCTCATGCTTTTTTATGACTGAATAGTATTCCATTGTGTACATGTAATACATTTTATTTTTATCACATCCACAGATGAATCTGTGGATGAATAAAGAAAATGTGTGGATGAACACAAGATAAACAAATGTTCCATAGATGTCTACAACACAAGATGAACACATATTCCACAGATGAAAAAAGAAAATGTGTTACATGTGCAATTGGATGCTTCCCAATCATAGCTACAGTGAACACTGCTGCAACAAACATGGCAGTGTAGATGCCTCTTTGATACACAGTTTTCCTTTCTTTTGAGTATATACCAGCAGTGGGGTTGCTGGATCATATGGTAGCTCAATTTTCAGTTTTTTGAGGAACCTCCCAGCTGTTCTACATAGTTACTGTATTTATTTACATTCCCACCAACAGTGTAAAAGGGTTCCCTTTCTTCACTACTTCATCAGCATTTGTTATTGTCTTTTGGATACAAGGCATTTTAACTGAAGTGAGATACCTCACTGCAGTTTTTTTTTCCCCTCCAAGACAGAGTCTTGCTCTGTTGCCCAGGCTGGAGTGCAGTAGTGCAATCTCAGCTCACTGCAACCTCCGCCTCCCAGGCTCAAGTGATTCTCCTGCCCCAGCCTCCCAAGTAGCTGGGATTACAGGCATGCACCACCACACCCAGCTAATTTTTGTATTTTTAGTAGAGATGGGGTTTCACTATATTGGCCAGGCTGGTCTCGAACTCTTGACCTCATGATTTGTGTGCCTCAGCCTCCCAAAGTGCTTAGATTACAGGTGTGAGTTACCGTGCCTGGCCCCACCTCAGTGTAGTTTTGATCTGCATTTCTCCGATGATCAGTGATGTTGAGCACTTTTTCATATGCTTGTTTGTCATTTGTGTGTCTTCTTTTGAGAAATGCCTATCAAATCTTTTGCCCATTTTTGGATCAGATTGTTAGAGTCTTTCCAGTTGTTTGAGCTCCTTATATATTTTGGTTATTAATACCTTGTCAGATGGGTAGTTTGTAAATATTTTCTCCTATTCTGTGGGTTGTCTCTTCACTTTGTTGACTGTTTTCCTTTGTTGTGTAGAAGCTTTTAACTTGATGTGATCCCATTTGTCTATTTTTCCTTTGGCTGCCTGTGCTTGTGGGGTATGGTTCAAGTTTTTGCCCAGATCAATGTCCTGGAGATTTTCTCCAGTGTTTTCCTGTAGTAGTTTCATAGTTGGAGGTTTTAGATTTCAGTCTTTAATCCATTTTGATTTGACTTTTTGTATATGGTAAGAGATAGGGGTCTAGTTTCATTCCTGTGTATGGATATCCTGTTTTCCCATATGCTGTTCTTCTTGACGGCCTAGACTCTCAGTAGACAGAGCTGTAACTAGCTACATTTAATAGGCCATCTTAGCTCTTCTCTGCTCTGTACTTAACTCATTTAGTCCTTATAATTTACCTTCGACGTGGGTACTATTATTATCTCTGCTTCAGAGATGAAGAAGAGAGGCACAGTTGACATTTTAATCCAAGACGGCAGAGATTGTGTTCTTAACCCCAAAGCTATTGTGCTAAAATGTTCTAAATACCATTATCTCATAATGTAGAACATCTCTGGTTGGCAGGTGTGATATTAGATGGGACACCTGACTTCATCTTGCTTAGCTATCATCTATGACCCATTCTTACCTATTCCATTGCTAAACAAATGTGTTCGCCATCTAAATTTGAACTGCTGAGACCTTGGTACAAGTACTCTGCTAGGACTACATTTATATCAACATATCCTCAAGATAACTGGATAAAAATTTAAAAATCTATATACTATTTTTTTTTACATTAAAAAAACTAAACAGACTTGCACTTTGGCACTGTATAGTTCTTTGGAGTTCAAGTCATCATTTGTACTGAAAAAGTGTTGATAGCTTCAAGGTTACCTTAATTGGTTAAGCCCTAAATATAACATATACTTTTAATTTAGAAATATTTTGCAATCAGCCACTGAGAACCGCCCTATTTGTATAGCCCCAAAATATCAAAGCCCCCCAATCTTTGCCAAATGAACCAATGCTAAAAAAACTAAGTGGAATTAGACTGAATTAAAGGAAATTAACCATCATGCAGACCTCAAACAACCTTCAATTCCAAAGAAATACCAAACAGTATGCTGACAAAAAAAGTATTTGAAATGATAAAAATTTAATTGAAGGCTCATAGATCTCCAGTCAGACTCTAATCCAGAATTTTAGACTTGGCCTACTTAAAACAAAATCACATAAATACCTCAGCCTTTCAAGACTCAGTGTTGAATAACAAATATTAATTAACTATTGTCTATGAGCTATTATAATATTGTTGCATGTATATCATGGGCTAAATACAGGCTTCACATGCACCAGTTCGTTTAACTCTCATGTTTTATTAAACGAGAATGTTGAAGCTTAGAGTGGTGGGAAACATGCCCCCACGGGGGCTGGGAGCAGTTGCTCATGCCTGTAATCCCAGCATTTTGGGAGGCTGAGGAGCGCGGATCACAAGGTCAGGAGATGGAGACCACCCTGGCTAACGCGATGAAATCCCGTCTCTACTAAAAATACAAAAAAATTACCTGGCCGTGGTGGCACACACCTATAATCCCAGCTACTCAGGAGGCTGGGACACAGAATCGCTTGAACCTGGGAGGCAGAGGCTGCAGTGAGCTGAGATGGCGCCACTGCATTCCAGCCTGGTGACAGAGCAAGACTCTGTCTCATAAAAGAAAGAAAAGAAACACACCCAGGGTCACTCAGTTAACAGTTATTAATGGTAGAGTCAGGACCTGAACCAAGAAGGTCTCTAAGACACTCAAACCAAACTCTTCACCAGTAAACTATAATCCTTCTCAGAGCCTCTCCCATTTGGTTTAGACAATCAGTTTGAATATGGATTTATCTTTCTTACTGGTCCTTGTTTCTTTCTTTTTTTAAAAAAAAACTATGACACATTTCAAAAAGAGTAAATAACGCAGGTGACCATGCACTTAAAACCCACACATAGTACATTTTAATTTTACTGTATTTGCATCAAAGTTTTAAAATAAATAAAACATAACAAATACAGATGAATTTAAACTCCCAACTCTCCAAGGTGACCACTATGCTCAAGTTGTAAATTTTTTCAGCCTATATTTTTTATTTCTATTAATGGTTATGCATCTTTTGTTTTTAAAATTTACAGAAAATGTATTCTACTGTAACATCTTTAGCAGCCTGCTTTTCTTGCCTACTGTGTTTGAAATTTGACTCTTCATACATGTAGCTCTCCAAATCATTGTAACTACTGTATTTCATTCCCTTACAAGAATGTGTGGTTATTTGTTTCATCCATCAGAGCTGCAACAGATGTCCTTATTCCCCCCACCATTGTAATGAACACTTCTTTCACTAGCTGTGTATGAATAATCTTACTTCCCTGCAACTAAGCCAAACCTTAGTATTTTCAGATTTTAAAATGTCTGCAGCTAGAATAAGCTAATGTTACCTCCTCACTGTTGTAAATTGTATTTCCTTGATCACTAGTGAGGGTTAACATCCTTTGGATGTCCTGAGCCATTTTTCCCTCTTCTATAAACTGCCTATTTACATCCTCTGTTGGTTTTTGAAATGGATTTTTCTGAATTGGTTTGAAAGAGCTCTTCTAATTATTTTATTTATTTATCAGTTTGTAGAAACAGGGACCAGCCACGTCCAGGCTCGTCCAGAATACCTGGCCTCAAACAATCCTCCCACGTCAGCCTCCCAAAGCACTGGAATTACAGGTGGGAGCCACCACAGCCAGCTAAGAGCCCTTCTTATATTCTTACACTAAACCATTGCAGGTTATATAGAATGCAAATATATTCTGTAGCTTGCTGTGGCAGTCTGAATAATTAATGCCTCTCCCCAACACCCCCCAAATGTTCACATCCTAATTCTTAGAACCTGTGAAGATGTTACCTGACATGGTAAAGAGGCACTTTACAGATATGATTAAGAATTTAGGACCTTGAGATGGGGACAATCACCCGGATTGCTCAGGTAAGCCCAAGGTAACCACCAGGGTCGCTGTAAGAGGAAGGTAGGAGGGTCAGAGACAGAGAGCAGATAAACAGCAAAGACTGGAGTAATGCACACTGAAGATGAAAGACGGTCATGACTTAAGGAATGCTGGTGGCCTCTAGAAGCTAGAAAAGGTAAGGAAATGGGTTCTTCCTTAAAGCTTCCCAGATGGAATGACTGCCAACACCTTAATATTACTGCAGCATGACCAATTTCAGACTTCTGGCCTGTGGAACTGTAAGACTGTGAATATCTGTCATCTTAAGCTACTAAGTTTATAGAAATTTGTTACATCAGCAACAGGAAACTAAAACATCTGGCTTTCACGTTTTACTTATTCATTTGTGCTTTTTCTTTTTGAAGAAAGCCATCCTACTCCAGTATCATCAGGATAGCTTCCTATATTTTCTTCTAAGTTGTAAAGTTTGCTTTTCACATTTGGTTGTTATTAATCCATCTGGAACTTATTTTTGTGTTTGGAGGAAAGCAGGATTCTAACTATGTTTTTCCATGGAATGGAAATAGCTCCATTGAAATGCTATTGTCTTCCAAATTCTATTATTACATAGGTCAGTTTCCACGCTACCCTATTCCCCTATCCCACTTGTCTCTCCTTGGACTGACTCCCACTAATTATTACTGCTGTATAAACCAATATATATTTGGTAGGATAAGTGACCCTACATGTTGTTCTTAAAAATTATTGTGGCAATTTTGGACCCATCATCTTTTTCAAATTAATCTTAGGATAAGCTTGTCATGTTTTACTCCCCACCTCCACCCCCCAAAGGGACAGAACACTGTTCAGTGTTTTGCCTGAAACAACATTAATTTGGGGAAGACCATATCTTTACAATATTCAGCCTTTTTACCTATAAAAGATCGTATCTCTCCGAAGTTTACTTCCTTTAACAGGTTTTTATAATATTCCTAGGAAAAAACTTATTGCCTTGTGTTGGATTTATTTCTAAGTACCCTTAATTGCTATGGTTTAATTGCTATTTATCTTATACCCTGCAACTTAAAGATATGCTTTAGCCCAAACAATTTATCATTTATACCATAGATGCTCTTGCCAGTCTTGTTTCTTCCTTTTTTAAATCTTATTTTATTTTTTAGAGTAAATTTTTTTTATTAGCTAGAACTTTAGAACACTGAACGGCAGTGGTGACAGGGAGACCTTTGCCTTTTGCCTGAATTTAAAGAGAGTTGTTTCAAATGTCTCACTGGGAAGTGTGATGTTTACTATATAAGTTTTTGTTGGCTTTCGTTTTCAAAATGTGCAAAATAGTTGATACCATTAACTATCTATGGGTTCAGCTAAAAAGTTTAATAGTTACCAAATTCTTCTATACTTTATAAACTCATTCCATCCTTTCATTCTGAGGCTGGATTTAGTCTCTCTCTGTTTGTAGCTGTGCCTCTTATTCAGTATCCTTCCACAGAATGAATCATTGTCTTGCCAATTCTTATTCCACCTCTTAAGATCATTTATGTCATCACAGTCTTAATTTCATCTGAACTTTTTCTACAGCCTCTTGTTACAATGATTCTTTGGTTTTGCCTGCTTGTAGCTGCCAGGGCTGATTATTATTTCAAAGCAGCCAAACTTCCATTCCAAGGCCCCAGTGGAGAAATTAGAGAAGCAACCAGCTAACACTGCTCCCATGGAAAGGCAATAAAACAGGTTAGCCCACACGCTCCTGGTGCGGTGCTTAATGTTTTATGCAATAGTCTGAAAGTTGCAGTTACGTCCATCTTAGATCAGTCAACAGTTGCTCATGTATCTTGCTCCTGTCTATATATGCCACTATTCTTTTAATACCCAGTCTGACTTTAAAGCATTTCATTAATAGCTAGCAGCTGTAAATTACTTTTTTTTTTAAACTTAGGTTCCCTGCCATCCCCCAAATTCTAAAGCGACTAATATAACACTGTGAATGGATAAGACACAAACCTACAGTAAGACCAAAGTACGACTCCTCTTATGGATGAGCTGAAGTAGAAGAATGAACTTCACACAAATACTGCCTATATATTTTAGGCACGAATGAATTATTTAGTCCACTTATTACATAATGGACTCTTGATATTTTTATAGCATTGTGCTAAGTAGAGGGGACACAGGGTGATGGAATTCAAAGCTACATTAACTATAAATGCCCTCAATAGCTTTACAGTTTCACTAAGTGTGATGAAAAGGAGAAAGTGAAAAGCATCTTAAGATGCAGAGAAAGAATATTCAGGACAGACAAAAGTCACTCTAAGAAATGAGGATCATTGAAGGCTTCCTAGAGTTGAGGTCCTTTAAATTAGATATCAAAGAATTTAGAAAGAAGAGAGAAAAACTTCATTGTAAGTTTAAGGAAGGTACTGGGAGAGGGGAGGGAAAGCCTGTAAACAGGATCTATGAGCAATAATATAGGAAAAGCAGGACCTGGTGTCAGGTCTGGGCCTTATGGGAAGGTTACATGCACAAAGCTGAAAAACTGAAAAAGGAAGAAAATGAGTTATGTACCCATCACAACAGTTTGAGAGAGAATAGGGCAGTAAACTTAGTCACGGTAGTGGAAAGGGGATAAGGGAAAAGCTAGAGACATCTCACGGGGCCGGGCGCGGCGGCTCAGCCTGTCAGCCCAGCCCTTTGGGAGGCCAAGGCCGGCGGATCACTTGAGGTCGGGAGTTTGAGACCAGCCTGGCTAACATGGTGAAACCCCATCTCTACTAACAATACAAAAATTAGCTGGGAGCAGTGGCATGCGCCTGTAATCCCAGCTACTTGAGAGGCGCTGAGGCATGAGAATTGCTTGAACCTGGGAGGTGGAGGTTGCAGTGAGCTAAGATTGTGCTACTGCACTCCAGCCTGGGTAACAGAGCCAGATTCTAACTCAAAAAAAAAACAACATATATTATGGGGTAGAATAACTAATACTGAGAGCTGCTGATTGGATGATTTAAGTCATCAAGTAGGGAGAATCAAAGATGAAGACTAATGGTAAGACCAGATGATGATGGCTTTCAACAGAAACAGGGCAGAAAAGAACAAGTCTGTGAGGGAAAATGGGATGCTGGCAAAACATACTGAAAGACCCATGTCGAATCTGGGAATGGAGCTCAGGGAATAACTGACTATTGCCTACTCTAGATATCTGTGAATCGTCTACACTGATGGAGGCAAGAGCTGATGTTAGGATAATGAAAATTTCTAAACACAAGAGAGAAAAGGCCAAGAATAGGTATCTGAGAAACATTACACTTGAGAGGCCAAAAGGAAGATAACATTTGGATTTGGTGATGAGCTTGTTATGCTAATTCTTGTTTTATTCAATATTCAGTACTTAGCACAGTATTTAGTAAATAGTAGGCGTTCAGTACTTTAGAGTGAATAAATATAAAATGCACCTTCAGCAGTGGTGTTATTATGCGGCACTTGTGATATTTAAATAAAAAATTCAGCTGGATGGTGCAGTGGCTTGCACCTGTAGTCCCAGCACTTTGGGAGGCTGAGGCAGGTGGATCCCTTGAGCCCAAAAGTTTGAGACCAGTCTGGGCAACACAGTGAAATCCCACCTCAACCAAAAAAACAGAAAAACTAGCCAGCATGGTGATGAACACCTGTAGTCCCAGCTACTTTGGAGGCTGAGATGAGAGAAAGAATTCAGCCACCTTAAATATTTTTCTTTGATTAAAGCAAAATAAAATACCTTTAAACTTTCTTCTACAAAATTACTAATCAGATGTGTTTTACATTCACAGAACTCTACACTAATGCCCCAAGCATCATCTTAGGTCTTTTTATCACCTTACTGCCCTTTCACACCCAGCGTGATTATTTCTAAATATAGAAAGCTTTGGTTTCAGCCTCCACAAACAGTTAAGCTTCATTAGTGATATTCAATCTCTTTCATCTTAAAAGGCCTTCTTGTAATCACTGCTAAGCAATCAAACTCTTACCAAACCAAGGCTGCTGAAAACCTTAAAGAGAAGTCAATAGAAACCCATTCCACTATGGTTTAAGATAGATATTTAGGCATATTATCAGACATGTAATTTTTCCAGATATATATCTCTGTGAAGAGCCTATGAAAACCCTGGGTTTTAGTTCTCTTTCCTAATTCTAGGCCACTTAATTTGTTACTATTTTTCTCAAATGATTATACAAAGCTATCTTAGTATGATTAAATCTCCCTATATTAAATTACTTGATGATTTTAGAATTCTAAATGAATTTTGAAAGAGAACTGGGGACCATATTCTGAGGCAGACTTTTCTACTTGTCTACCATATACTTCATTTGACAGCCACCAAACCACCTCCAGACTGTCACTAAAAATTCATCTCAAGTTTTTTAAAGGAAGTTAGCTCTGTTACAGTGGCAGGCAGAAATTATTAAAATTGCATCTCCTCTCATTTTCTCCAAAATCTAGTGACAGAGAACACCTCTATGAGTGTATACATCTCTGGTAGATTGTATTGCTGTTTGAATATACTTTGTCAACTTCATCCCTGCCCAGGTGAGAGTCTATGCCCCTGCCCTATTTACGTCAGGCTTGTTCCTATGACTTGCTTTTGGAAACAGAATGTGAGTGGACACAATGATGTGTGCATGGACAAAATGAATCTGAGCAGAAGCTTCAGATGTGACACTGTGATTGTGACCTTGCTCCCGCTTTCCCACTGCCATGAAAAGAGTCATGTCCCTAATTGGAGGTGCTCCCATTAGCCTGGTCCCAGTGCAAACCATATACAAAAAGTGCATCTAAAGCCAACTCACAAGCCTAAAGTGGGGGCCAAACAACTGTCTTGCCATTTCTGAGACAAAATATGAAAATGAAATGAACATTTGTTTTAGACCATTAAGATTCTGGAGACTGCTGTGAAAGCTAATACATGATCTTATTCCCTCTGACCTTGTGAATCCTAAAGCCAGATAAATTCTTTTTCATATCCAATTGGAAATATGACCAGGATACTTATTTGAAACAGAACTGGAGGCTGTCCATGATTTGAAAATACCTGTTCTAACAGTTTCTTTACAGAAAAATCAACAGAGACACAGATAAATTAAGAGATCTGCCAGGTCACATTAGTTACAAGCAGAACTATGAACTATGCTCCCAGCTCCATGCACTGTAAAATGACTGCAACACTGCAAATTATGTCAGTGGCCCTCTAGGATGTAACCTTCACCTGTACCAACAGAAGTTAGCCTGGAGCAGCAAACTGTCATTTTCAAAATATACTGATCTTCTACAAAGATGAAGTCTTAAGACTCCTCAATATTATACTATTATGACACTTAAGCACCAAGCCATAGCATGTCTGGGAATACCAACTGCAGGCAACATCCTTAGAATTCTGAAGTTTTAACTAAAAAAAGCAAAAGCAAAGGATTAGCTCATACTTATATAATGTCAACTTAATTACACAGAAACATTTCCTGGAATGAATCCAGAATTACACTGGATTGTGGCATAGACATTAGGAAATCCACAAAAAAAAATGCATATCAATTCCTAAGTAAGAATATAGCGGGGAGAATCACAGAAAGAATCAGAATGAATCAGAGAAGCAGAATAGGTAGGGTACCTAGCACTGTCCAGGGAAAGGAGACAGACTCTGGAGGATGTGAGCAACTGGGACCTAGAGAGTGAGAGAACTCTCTTTTGAGAGGAATGCTAGCCTACAGGCTAATCTCAAGACATCTACCTTATTTTACACAAATCTTATGCTCAACAAATAACCTCCTGATGACTAATTCAGTTTCTCTTGTTCTTCCAGAGAGGGGGAAAAAATGCCAAGGACAGAATTCTCGAGCATGCCAGTCACTAGAATCCGTTTATTACAAAAAACTAAATTGACCTTCTGGTTTACATATCAATCTCCCTACATCTGATCAACTTAAAGCTTTGGGACCTCTGTTGAGGTGTCCTCATGGTCCATCTACAGGTCTCTGTAGGATTACCAAACTCCCTCACACTCCTCCCATTTCAATAGCAAACCTGCTGTCATAACACATCTTCGCAAAAGATGTTCCAAATATTTTCAATATATTATGAACAGGCATTAAGATAACTAACATGCTACCCTTACATAAACTGAATATACTCTTTAAACCATTCTTGAAGTGAAAAGTCTCTAGATTTCAAGTCCTTCCCAACAGGCACCTTCGCTTATGCTGGAGTCCATAGGACCAAAACAAGACACGCCACTGCACAGGACGACTTACGTGAAAACGTTTCTTTCTGTTTCTTTTCACTCCCCAATGTTTCATTTTACACTTCGTGAATCTAAAGGAATTATGCCTCTTCACAGAAAAATAGTAACACTCATTAATTCTGACCCTATTTCTAAAATGCCCTCCCTAGAAATTTTGTTAGGTTAGTTCACTGAATTAAGAGTTGTCCAAAACCCTTTCAAGATGGTACTTTCAAATTTAGGCCTCTATCTTTTGCTTTTAGAGTTAACACCAAGTAAGTATCGGTCTACTGATTTGGCCACCAAAAACGGTTTTAAAAAATTACTTTCCAGTAAACATGGACCATCTTCCAACGTCTTTTCCAGCATTATCAAAGCCTGCACAGACTTGCCAAACCACATGTTCTTTTTTTTTTTTTAACCAGTTTTCCTTCAACCCACAGGAAGTATTAGTAGCCACTTATTCTTTGCAAGTTGGTATCTCAGAGCCATTGAGAGAGACCAAGAACACTATTTATATTCTTGTTCTTGGCCAAGACTCTATAATTAGTCTGATACCAAGAATACTCTATCCAGGAATGCCTTGTGAAATAGGACTCCGCTGCTTAGGCTGAGATCAAAGATCCTGAGTACGGCCATTTCCCTGGAGTCAGCTCTGACGGGAAGGTCTGAGTCACTACTACTGTCATGTAGAGCTTCCAGTCAGCTCTGTGTAAAACTCGAGCTCTGACCAAACATGTCCCCAAGTAACTGTCATAACTACATATCTTAAAAGTATCCCAGATCCTCCGTAGTTCCTCTGCACAGATCCTATTGACCAGGGGCCCAGAATTGATGTCCTGGAGTTGTGATCGTTTTTCTCACATTTTAAATTCTAAATAAATGTGGTGAAAAGGAAAACCTACTTACTCTATAAATATGGGCCTCAAGGTGACGCAGACCATTCTGCTCACACCAGACAGAAAAGCCCTGGTTCCACAAAACAAGGTTTGAAATTACTGTCTGTGGTGGCCCATGTCTTAAAGTAACATAGTTAACCTTAGGAGCAGACAAACTGTCACGTGACTTACCTAGAATAATAAAGTGGTTATTTTTATACTGAAGCAGGTATAACAATAGCAACCATGGTGTTCACAGCTAACATTTAAATGAGAACTCACCATATGCTGTGCACTTTAGAAGCACAATCTCATTTAATATCCCAGTGGCCTTGTAAGTACTGTTATTTTTATTTTCATTTTTACAGATGAGGAAACCAAGTAACTGTGCCAGTGTCACTCAAATTGATTAAAGTATCAAACTGGAAGTTAAGTCGAAGTCTATATTGTTTTAGTTCTTGAGTTTTACATCCCTGCTTTTTTTTAAAAAAGTAGAATATCATTATTACGTTTTGGTTGGATTTCATGAGTGAACCTCAGTTTTACAATTGACAGATGAATTATTCATATTTTTGAGATTTTTTTGTTTTTTTTGAGATGGAGTTTCGCTCTTGTTGCCCAGGTTGGAGTGCAATGGCACGATCTCGGCTCACTGCAAACCTCCGCCTCCTGGGTTCAAGCAATTCTCCTGCCTCAGACTCCAACTTCATATTATCATCTGTGGTAATTAAACTGGACAAGAAAAGGAGTCTCATAAGTTGCATTTTGCAAAGTACTTACATAGTCAATGGGCTTGAGAGATTTGACTTTAGATGCTGGGCAGCCGCAGGAAGTAAGGTCAGCATAGAGGCCTTCTTCTAACACACAGTGATTAACAAACATGTCTTCTTGGTAATAGAGGAGCCAGCTAAAAGCCAACCAGTGAGATATTCAGTCAAATGGCATTCACTTGGCAGTTTAGGCTCATTATCATGCTGTGGGAACTGGGGTAGGGGTAGGGCATAGCAGGTAGTGCAGAGCAGCACCACACCACCTTTAAAAACAAAACACACACCAGCTACCACTGTCATTCCCTGACTGCTTATGATGTGCCAGGCATGAGGCGAGGCACTTTACATTTACTATTTCACAGTGTCCTTAATAATCTAAGAGTTCGGAACATCCTCATTTTATAGGCAACAAAAGTAAGGATTAGGAAGGAAAGGTGATTTTCCCATGGTTCCTCAAACTACCCAATGATAGAGAGGAAGTCTGAAATAAGACGACGTCTGCTTTAAGCCAAAGACATTCTTTTTCTTTAGTGCTTTCAATACAGCACTCTGGGATTAGATTATGGTGATTATTAAGGACCTGAACAGATTGTAAGTTCTTTTTGGGAAAAATTAAAAATTTTTGTATTTAGTTTAGATGAGAATAGAAGACAGGTATTTTAAAATCACACAAGAATATATAAAACCTGTCACCTACAAATCTGACAACTAATGGAAAATTTTAAAAAGAAATAAACCCCTTAGAATCTTCAATAGTGAGCTATCTTCAGTACAGCATTCATCAGAAGATTGCTAACACATACCCTTTTGAAAAGAATAAGCCTAAGGGAAAAATTAAATGGCTGTTACTAATTTAGTTTTGGTGTGGTTAAGTTCTAGCCCTGTATTTTAAGATCACCAGGACGGTACTCTTGTTAGACCAGTTCAACTCTGGATAACCACAGAAATGCTGTGTGACATTATCATTTACTGT
This sequence comes from Sapajus apella, assembly GCF_009761245.1. Classification (NCBI taxonomy): domain Eukaryota; kingdom Metazoa; phylum Chordata; class Mammalia; order Primates; family Cebidae; genus Sapajus; species Sapajus apella. The sequence goes on along the minus strand of NW_022436948.1, from coordinate 46,360,414 downwards.
CATGTCTTCTACTGTAATAGGCATTTTATAGTCAACATTTATCAAAGGTTTCTAATGTGCCAGGCATAAAGCTAGTGCATTATTTTATTTAGTCCTTATATGACTCCTTTGAGGTGAGTACTATTATTACCCATCCTTTACAGATGAGGAAGCTGAGGTTCAGAGAGGTGACCCATTTTGCCTAAAATTACATCGCTAGAAAATGGTGGAACTGGGTTCAGATCCAGGTCTCTCACACATTCCAGGTGTTTACACAATTCCCATAGTTCTTGTCTTCTTTTATTATCCTGCTGTTGTATATTTCCTACATGAAGAGATATGTGTGACTAGTTTGTCCTAGAACTCAGTGTCAAGAAAAATACATTTTCCTCCAGAAAATCTTCAGTGCTTCTCATTAACAGACGATGATCCTAAATCTTGTAAGATATTTTCTTTTATTTTAGTGTAGAGGAAACTCAGAACCAAATAATAGTAACAAAATTATTTCAGGTCGTTGGTATGTATATTTCTTATTAGAGTTGCAGATTTCTATTTAACTCACAGTGCCCTACTTTATGTGTTTTAATGTTGTAAAACTGTCATTTCCTTTTCAGAGTTAAGTACATAAACAAAGACAAATACAAGGAGGCTCAAGGCAGAAGAGCTATAGGAAATAGGAGAAGGAAAGGACTGCTTGATTTAGAGTTAATCAAGAAGATTAACAGAAAGAATGGAGTGGAGTGAACCTTAAAGGATATATCTGAATTGTTTTTAAGCAGGTGTCACAAACTTCCATAACTGCAGGAGACCACGGAGGTAATGCAGATGAGCAGTGTCACAGGTGGAAAAAACGTGGGAATGGCGGTGACTGTGGTAGGTTGGAAAGCACATACGCAATCTACTCAAGTACTGACAAAGGCAAAAGCTTTCCCCAAGTCTTAAAATCATCTGATTTTTAAAGAAAAGGTGGAAAACAGCTTCTTCTGAAAAATATCCTAAACATAAGTATTATTAATACAAATTTTTTTAACTTGGCGTACAGGCTAAACAAACACCTGCTGGCTAGATCTACCAGAGACCCCCAGCCTTCGGTATGAAGCAGCCGTCAGCAAACTGCCGTGCGTGGGCCAAGTCTGCCCCACTGCTTGTTTTCCAACAGCCCATAAGCTAAGACTGGTTTTCACATTTTCAAAGGGTTTAAAAATTTAAAAGAAGACCATTTCATGGCATGGAAACGTTACATATAATTAAAATGTCAATGTTCGTAAATAATGGTTCATTGGAACACAGCTGTGCCTATTGGTTTGTGCACGGCTGCTGTTGTGCTGTATCTACCAGCAGTGTTGAGAGTTGCTGGGACAGAGCCTGTGGAACTCGCAAAGTAAAAAATATTCACCATGTGATTCCTTATAGTTGAAGTTTGCTGACCCCTGGGACAGGTAAGGCTTTGGAAAGTGAATATGAGAAGAGCGGAGAATAGGATGGGAAATGGAGAGGGAAAAAGGGGCTAGCTGATGCTAAGGTCTGGAAAAGAAAGAGTTTGAGCTTGATTGGACTGGTACTAGAAAATGGCTGGGAATTAAAGCATTAGTAAGAATATCAAACTGGATTTTGGGACAAATAATTGGACTATGATTTGTTTGGGGTAAAAACTAGAAATAAGATGACCCGGAAATACATGGTAATTAACATACTGAAGTTTTTCCAAGTGAAAAATAGAAGGCCCAGGTCTCTCATGATTCATGGGAGAAGGGAGGAAAACTGACAAACCCAAGATATTTTAAAGGAAGAAAAGAAAGACTTTGATAGGTTATTAGGAAGATGTTTGATACACAGAGATGCTACAAACTATACGGTTAAAAATAGTTAAAATGGTAAATTTTGTTATGAATATTTTAGCACAATAAAAAATTTGTAGAATATATTTTAGCTGTGGGACTCACATGCAGTTTCATATACATATGAAAAATATATAGTATATTGTTGCAATTGGAAGAATATTAGATTCAGAGATAAGAAGAAAAAAACCCAAAGCAATCACAGGTCTGAAATTTGGTATATAATCTTGGAAAACTCTAACTCTGAACCTGGTTTCCACATCTGTGATATGGGGATAATGCATACTTTGTTAAAAGGTTAAAAAAATTAGGATTAATATGTCTTACTTGAATAAAAACACCAGGTATTTTTATAGCATTCTACTATGCCAGACAGTAAATATACAAAATAAACATTCAAAATATTTAGGAAATAATGTAAGATCACAGTGAGAGACAAAATCAAAATGCTCCCTAAGTTGGTTAATCGGCATTCTGTTTTTCGGTATTCTATCATAGCTCAAAATACAAATTAAGCAAAATTTATATAGACCAGTTAGCAGGTAACCAATGTCTGTTGAAGAGAAATTTTAACGTTTCACTGTGCATGCAAAAAGTAAATTTATATAAATTTTAAAAATTAGTTATTAAATAACAGCAGAAATCACTTAATAAGCATACTTACCAACCTCGAAGAACTTTAAAAGAACATGGCATGAGTGAAGTCAGATCAGCAGTTTCTTGTGTAAAATCTGAACATTCACCTTGGAACCCTGGTTTACTGAATGCTTTGAGCTACAAGAGCAACAACACAACAGCTAAATTTAAAAAATGGTCTTAGATGATCACAAGCAAATAACCTTTAATTTCATGAATTTATAAAATGCAGCAAGATAGTAAACTCCTTTTTAGTCTCTTATCAACGAATTCACGTTAAGGATGATGATATGCTCCTTAAACCAGCTTTCCCACGTGTTTCCAGGAATGGAATATCACTGTTTATCATTTTTCTTGCCTCTCTTCCACCAAATTGTGGGTACAGAGGCCTAGAAAACAATTCTACCTATAAGAGTACATCGGAGTCCTTCTTCCACTAAAATGTGGTCCTTTATTCTCTCAAACAACCATTATGCCCTATGTTGAGACTAGATGTATAAAATAAGAAGCAATTTAGTGCTAAACATGAAAGAGGCTTAGGTTAGTGTGAGGCTACATGGTATGCTGCTTCTCTCCCTAGCTCTTCCTGATCCACAGTTAATATGAGGAGAAGACAGCACGAGCGCATGCCCATAAGCAAGCAAGAAAAGTGCCCACGAGGGCACAGGAGCAGGTGGCGGAGGAGATAATAATGACGGGGTCAGTGGAAGATTTATGGTGAAGAAAGCAAGATATCCGTGTCATGTATTTCAGCTTATAGCCTTCGGTTTTCTGATAAGAATACCTTAAACGTACAGCTTACAGTTACATACTATTACATTTCTACTTTAGTCCTTTTTGTCGAAAAAAATCCATGAAATCTCAACTATAATTCCCTTTAGACCAGGTATATAATAATTTGCAATTCCAGTAGGCTTGAATGTACAATAGGAATGAAAAAAATTAAAAGCCCTGCAAAAATTTCATAATACACTGGAGACCTGGAACAACATGGCCCACAGGTCCACCCTGCGCCGACAGGCCGGCACTAGGGCACAGAACGCATCCTAACAAACCATCTGCAGCATCGCCCTGCCTTCTGCTCATGCTGTCATCAAGGATACAGCTTTTCTGAGCAGCCAATGTTCACCTCCCTCGTCTTCCAAAAGGCCTTTTCTTAGAAGTACTGTTTCTTGGCTATCTCATTCTGCTCTGACCTTACTTGATCTGTTATCAGAGATCAGTCAAAATCAGTGTGGTGAGAAAAGTAATTCCCCCTGACCATCTGTGGCTTGCATAACACCACTTCCTATTAGGAAATCACACTGTATTTGGAGCATTAAAACACCAAGGGACTTCTTGCCTTAAGGAGACGTGATCCAGCAAGTTTCTGCTGTAGTCCTTCTGGAAGATGCAGAGGATAGCAAGGGAAGGAAGTCTGAACCAAGACATACTTATGTCTCATGTTTTATCTATTATCATTAAAGATGTATAAAATGTGAAGCTAAAAAGCAAACCATTTTTAACATCCAAAAACAGAGAAATTTCTCCTGCATGGAAACACTATCTTACTAAAAGTCAGAAAAGCCATATGAGAAGAGACACATGTTGTCTTGTTCACTACTTGCATTCCCAGTTTAATTAATTGTACTGTATTCTGCTGAGCTGAAGATTCATACTTCAACATTTTCACAATGAAACCATGAAACGTCAAATCCTAGAATACTGATAATGCCAGTTAAGCCTATTTCAGATGGTATACATAGCAGCTGCCTCCATTTTTTGTCTCAGTCTTCATACCCAGAAAAGTTATTTCAAATTCATATATACATGCAGAAATAATGTTATCAAGTATCTCTTGATAGGTTAAAATAGTCTTTGTCCAAACTTTAAAACCTGGCTTAAATGCTTATCTGAGTTTACTAAACGAGATATAGTGTCTGATTCACCCAGAATTAAACCAACTCTACAAAAACATGCATTTTGATCACCTTATCAATCCTCAAAATAGAACAATTCTCATAATAATGTCCTGAGGAGCATCCATACAGAAACCAACTCTGAGCTTACTGATTATAATAATTAACTTGTAGTTTCTACACGTGGTGCAATTAAGTGACAGACCCTTGGAGAAGTTAAGTCCTAGGAAAAACTAGCTGGATAAACGACCATGTTAGCTTCCTTTACAGATCCATGGATAACAAGTATACAAAATAACTCAATACTGAGGCAAACAGACAAACGAGAGATGAGTTTTTTTGCAAACTATACCCATCCCCCGTACCATGTAGGTATGGCTCAATCCCTACCAGCTCCCCAACTGGAAATGTACGGAAGCAAATAAAAAAAGTGTCCCTGCGGTTTGCTCTTCTTAGAACTACCATTTGAGAGAAATTATCTCCACTCTATTAAGAAGATTTTATGGAAATGCTTTTTGCTATGTAATTTTCATTTATAGTATATGCTAATAATATGTGGTAATAGATCTATAATATGACAAACTATTATAAAGTGCAATGAACTGACAAAACACAGAAGCTGTGCTGACTTATTCTACAATATCAGCATTATTTTTAATGTAATTTTACTTACTCCAATACTAAAATAATTTCTATGAGAAATTTTCATCCCTGTCTAAGTAAGACTTTCTCTAGCCCTTTGGGCTTCCCTCATACAAATATGTTGATTATTAAGGAAAAGTCTTGTTTCCATTCTTCTATTACATCACATCTTTCTCATACGGTAGTGTTATATATTTCTCATATCGGTTATATATTCTACAATGATTTCATTTCCATTATTAATCATAAAGCCTTTCTTTACTGAAATAATTCTTCCTAAGTAGTTGTGACTTGGCTCCTATAAAAATGATCTAGTTAAAGTGCCACAAAGAAGTAAACTGCTCGTGAATCTTACTGTATTTGCCTAAAGCTGTCATTTTCCTATCCCCCACACATGAAAACAGTAGCAACAATTATTACAGATCCTGTGATCACCTTAAAATTCAGTGAGGCTAAAATATCCAATATAAAAAAATAGGCAGTTGCTTTTCTTGTTGAGAATCATGTATAAAATGGAACAGGGGCTCAATATTTAAGTAAATCCAAATTTTTAATTAAATCTGGAAATGGACTTTAAAAAGATTCTGGAAACAAAAGGTACTTGGCTGAGTCAAAGGGGAGAACTGGTTAGATTTCTAGAGAATGATGCCTAACTACAACTTCCTCTGAAAACTAAATTCACTGTTATAAGATTTAATCTAGTACTAGATTTCAGATAGTCAGGACTTGCAATAAGAGAGATGATGACAATATGAAGATAATACATATTCTCTTTGGTTTCTGTTTTGTTTGGGGGGAAAACAAAAAAATAAAATGTCACTTGCTAATGGTGAAGAACTCTATAGCGATCCTGTATATCCTGAGTTGTTAATTAGACATAGTGACCAACCTTCAGCCTTTGGAGAAAAACAATCTTCTCATTAAAAGGTGGTGTTCTCTGCATGTTCTCACCCATAAGAGGGAGCTGAACATTGAGAACACATGGGCACACAGAGGGGAACAACAAACACCAGGGCCTGCTGGGGAGTGGGGGATGAGGGGAGGGAACTTAGAGGACGGGTCAATAGGTGCAGCAAACCACCATGGCACACATATACCTATGTAACAAACCTGCACGTTCTGCACATGTATCCTTCTTATTTTTTTTAGAAGGAATAAAGACAAAAAATTAAAACAGAACTTTCCTAATCTCAAAACAAAAAATAAAATTAAAAGGAGGTGTTCCACCAGTATCTCAGATAAGCCATATCTCATCATAACATATTTCCAGAGCAGTCAGCAACAGTATTTTTATCACCATACATTCACAATGTATATTAATCCCTATACACATACACTTTCTGGCTTTTCCCCTCTTAGGTTGCTTAAGATTCCCCTTAAAATCACCAGCATAAAAAAATTCCCTCTCTGACTTGAGCTCTGAAATGAAACTTCCTCCTTACTCCTCAGAGAGGGAAAAATCAGTACCCCGTTTGAATACAGCATCTGTATTGCCAATCTGACTGTTTTAACTACTGCCTGTTGAAGAGAAAATACTTTCTAGTTATTGAAAGGAACCAGTGTGTCAGCCAAGATTCATTTGTTTAAATAAGTATAAACAAGAAAAATGTCTGAAAATTTGGTCCACTGAAAATAAGACTTTGAGAGTAGGTAAACAAAGAAAGCTTTGTTCAATGTGTTACCAAATATCCAGCTATCATATACCTGTCGGAAATGCTTATTTCTCAACGCAATAACTGAGCCATACCCAGAAAAATGAAGTGGAGCTGATTTCACTGGGCGTCTTCTGCTGCTTCCTCTCTTCAAGTTAGGCTGGAAACACTATAAAGAAAATCCTCCCAGCAATCTGCCCCAAACAAGGAAGTCCATAAAAAAAGAACAAGGAGGTAGGAGCAGAAGAAACAGAGATTTTAAAAAATGGGACTTTTTATCTGTACTTAGCAATCAAAAATGTGCAGCTTGAAATAACTTTTCTTTCATATATCTACTCATGTTATTTTCATTCATGTGAAAAAATACTTTAAAAATCCACAGTTGGGAGTTTTCAAAACTTCAAAATAAAGATCTGGCAGGAAGTGTCTCTAAAGACAACAACTCAATTATATTCACAAAGGAAATGTTCCGCGTAGGCCTGGCTCATCAGAAAATAATAAAACCTGAAAGCACTGTGAGTGTAAACATGGTTAAAGTACGCTGGTCTGAAATAAATACTGACATGAAGATAGGAAATATATACATTCAGAGAAAAACACTGAGCATTATGTAAAGGCAGCAAATGCTAAATATTTAAGAGTAATTACTATATTTGGCTTTCTGACAATAATTTTTCTGAATTTGTAATTTAAAATAAAACAAAGGAAACAATGCCTCTCACCCCCTCTTCCTTCCATAGTTGTACTGCTCATATCATGGTTATGTCTTTCTTTGATTTAAAACCCTGAAAATGTGGTTTTGTCAAGTGCAGTCCACACTAGAAATGTCTCTTTTGCTACTTCTAGTTGTGTGCATGGAACTTACTTAAATTATGAATCTCAGATTTATTGTCTATAATTGGGAGTAACACTGACCTCATGGACTTAGAATTGTTAAATAGGCACAATTTCTAGCCCTCAATAGAAAATGAACAAATGTTAGGCTCCAAAGTATTGCCCAGTCCCCTTCAAACCATTAATACAGAAGAAATGAATATAGGGCTTCAAGTTCACTAGCTCAGAAACATTTGAGGTCGGTATTAGAAATACATGTACATAATAAGCATGCTAAGACAGTGACTTCTCCATGGTAAGTTTGCTCTTCCAGAGATAAATATAATATTCTATGAAGAATGCGACGCTGAAGAAAGAATGGGCAATGGGAAACAAAGAGTGGCAGAAGTTCAAAAAGTGGTCGGAGCTACAGCTCTGTCAGGAGAAAACAAAAGAAAGTATGACAAACCCAGACTATGCACACACTGACAGAGATGTGAATTCGTCCGCTCATAGGTACCAAGTACAATATACTCTGCTCTGCCAGAGAGACAAAAAAGTTATCTGCAGAAAAGAGAAAGGTTTGATAGAAAGGGTATAAAAGCTTTTAGTAAACAATTTAACAATTATAAGAATATTTTTAAACGTACCAAATGTGGAGGTTCATTTATCCCAAGTGGTTCCTGAAAAACATTAAAGCATTTTCAAAATTGTAATCACATAATCTTAGTTGTCTTTTTGAAAGTTCTGAAAATATCCTTTGAAAAAAAATTGCTTTTCTTTTTCGTTTTTTTTTTTTTTTCTTTTCTTTTTTGAGACAAGGTATTCGTATGTTGTCCAGGCTGGAGTGCAGTAACACACCTTCAGCTCACTGTACCCTTGATCTCCAGGGCTCAAGCGATTCTCCCAGCTCAGCCTCCCAAGTAGCTGGGACTACAGTCATGTGCCAAAACACCCAGTTAATTTTTACTTATTTTTTGTAGAGACGAGGTCTCACTGTGTCGTTCAGGCTTGTCTCGACCTCCTAGGCTTTAGCGATCCTTGACCTTGGCCACCCAAAATGCTGGGATTGCACCCCTGAGCCACCGCAGCCACCACACCCAGCTTGAAAAAATATTTTGATGGTTTGATCTGTTTATGAGACTCTTTGAACTGGCTATTGCTCTCAAATAACCTACTGAATTCTCTTATAATGATTTTAGTATTTATAGCTAATTCATTTTGAGTAATATTGAAGCTGGAAGACAAATATGGCCTAGTACCCATTACAAAGAAGGAGTGTGAATTTCTGAACATTGTCTCGTGGGCACTCATTGTTCTGCAGCATTTGCTATTATCCAAACTGACCACACTCTTCTACAGAAGCTTCATGAATCTGCACATAAGGACATTATTCCTTGTTTGTGAAATGCCCTTTCTGCCTGGAAAAATTGCTTTTATCCCTTAAGCTATCACTCAAGTCACCAAAACATCCTCTTCTGTGGCAAGGTCTTCTATTCCCCAGGTACTGAGTGTTCCCTTTCCTGCTCCCCTGCACTGCCTTCACACTTCATTTTCTCACTAATCATACTATGATTTATTGTCCATACATCTTTCTCCCCTAGGAGACAGAAAACCAACCGGACGGTCTTAATCTTTATCGCCGGTGATTAGCATAGTGTCCTACACATCAGGGACACTAAATAAATGCTGTTGAGTGAATGAACGGATCGAATCACAGGGGCTTCTCATTCATGTGTTACTATCTGCTAGCTCTCTACGGACTCTATCGAAATTCATAGTAATATTGCATTTTCTTTCCATAAACACACATGACGTGATTCAACAGCCCCCCTTTTAAAAAGCGGTTTCCACATATTCAGTTGCAGGCTGTTACGTAACGCAGCATGGGCTATGTTCATACTTCACTCACCAGTTGGATTGGTCGTATGGACATGATTATGTTATTTGATCCTCCCCAGTCAAAAAAACATTTGTATTTCCCTTTTTCTAAAATGTATTGTTCTCCACAGAAGAACTTTTGCTGGTAGGCAACCCATCTAGTAGGGAAAAAAGAAAAAAAAAAAAAGAAGAAGAAGTGATATACAATCAAGCAAACAACAATTTTAAATACCAAAGAATTTCTCAAGGTTCTTAGTTTAGGGGGCAACTTACACTCCACTTTTAACATGAATGGATCTTGTTTTACTGCCAAAGCCAATTTCTTCCAAATCAGAAATTTCCTGATTTGTAATGTCAATAAACTTCCCACTTTCTAGGTCAGATTCAAACAGTGTGACAGAAGATTCTATAAAATTCTAAAAGGAGAAACAGAAAAGTTTAGGAAAACATACATATTCTGTTTTATGGACTGCTATTATCTTAGCAAAATATCACATACTCATGGGGTAATTTTCACACAAATAACTCCAAGAAGAATTTTAAATGGCCCTGCAATCATTTTATAGCTATTACTCCCATGTAGTTTAAAGGAAAAAAATCAGTCTGAATTTACTTTCGTTGGGAAGATACTACACTTTTATACAAAGTAGTCGTGAGTAAATTTCTGGGGCTTACAGGCTATCATATACAACACTAATTGCAAAGGAAACTAGTCTCATTTGTGCCTAAGGAATAAAAACTACATGAAACAAAAGTAAATAAATAGTGTACTGTGGCAATGTGTGACAGGATTTTATGAGCTTAAATATAATAGGAAAAATATAATTTGCTTAACAAAAAATGTTCATTAAAAAATTAAATGATAGGAAATTTAAAAAAACATATAATGAGTCAACACATTTAAAACAAAGATATCTTAGAAAATCTCTATGACTCAAATAGATAAATTGGCAAAAGACAAAGACAATTCATGAAAAAGAAAATAATAAATATGCAAATGTCTAATTTCATGAGTAAATTAAAGAAATTCAAACTAAACAATTAGATACAACTTTCATTTCTTAAAGAAAGCTCTAAAAGTCCAGTTTTGTCAAACTATATTGCTGGTGGAAACAAGAATTAAACATCTATTTTATAAAATGACTTAAAAAGCAGACTAAAAAGAAACTGTTCATGCTCTCTGACCCTGAAATTCCTTTTTGAATTAAGAAAAGTCTCCTAAGGGAATTAAATGATGAGCAATTTATATGCAAAAATGCACTATTTACAATAGTGAAGTTTGTACACTATGTAAATGTCCAAAAGATGGTTTAATAAACCTTTCACTTCATCTGTCACTTGGTGGAATATTATTAAATATAATTAAGAGTTTTTAATAAACTAACAGAACAAAGCCCAGGGTAAGTCCTATAAGGTTATTAGATTACTAAGTAACTGCCAAAGTCACCTAGATTTAAGTGTAGCTCTTCTGCTTGAGAATAAGGAACATTGATGGAACAACCTTAAAAACTGTATTCCATTTTACATTTTAAAGCACTTGGATAAGTTAGTAGTTAGTAAAATCTCAGGTACAGTACTTCCGACTATTTTTTTTTATATTGTACTTTAAGTTCTGGGGTACATGTGCAGAACGTGCAGGTTACATAGGCATACATGTGCCACGGTGGTTTGCCGGATTCATCACCCCATCATCTACGTTAGGTATTTCTCCTAATGCTATCCCTCTCCTATTCCCCCACCCTCTACTATGCCTCCCCTACCCACCCACTCCCTGACAGGCTCCAGTGTGCGATGTTTCCCCTCCCTGTGTCCATGTGTTCTCATTGTTCAACACCCACTTATGAGTGAGAACATGTGGTGTTTGGTTGTCTGTTCTTGTGTCAGTTTGCTGAGAATGATGGTTTCCAGCTTTGCAGGGACATGGATAAAGCTAGTACTACCTACTATTAAGAGAACACTACTGAGCAATTGTTTCAGACCCAAAGATAAGTCATAAGGATCAGTAATTTGATTACTTTTAAATTCCATAAAATCCCAAAGCTGAGTCCCTGCATTACAATCTCCAGAGGGCAATGTGATATGAGACATTGGTGGAGATCTCATGTATCCATTAATTTAGGAGAACAAATGGTCTCTGCTGCATACCAACCTAACATCAAAGGTCTGAAAAGAGGCCTAAAGTCTGAAAATCACAACAAAAGCAAATATAAAGTTAATCTAGTATAGAACTGAGGAAAAGCAAGCACACCAAGAAAGTGTTATTGAGGACATCAAGGAATAAAAATTACTTAATCCCTGGCCCCTAAATACTGTTATATTACTTTTGGTCCTCTCCTAAAAAAAATGCAACTACGATGTATTTGGATGACTCATTTGGAATTAGGAACACACTTCTGATTGTCCTCTCCAACGCACTCCATGATACACGTCACATTATCCCTGAGGAACATGTCTGGTATTTGAACTTAGTAGATCCAGGGTGTTCCATACACTGGAGCCAGGACATTTGAAAACTGTATTATGCAGCTCTTCTTTATGTCCTCTAGTGTGGTTTATATTACTTCAATGGATATCTTAAATGCAGTGTTTCACTCTTCCCCAGGCTGGAGACACCTGAGCCTCTGCACGGGGTAACAATGTCTGACATCAACTGTATGTATTATCTCATAGAGGGCTGTCATAACTACAAGAACATTAAGAACTCCTTTCCAATTAAAATGCTATGTCTGGGGAATATTCAATTTTTAAGTATAATTTGATAAGCAAGTTTTTGAAGGATTTTCACAATATGTACATATTTTATGTTGTCTAAATACATGTAGATTTTTTTAGTATATTTCATCTGAAAGTATTTTAGTGAACTTAAACGTAAATGAGAAAGTGTCTGAAAGTCATGTATTTATTATATATGTATTTTGGTCTGTAATGTGACCCTATATTTATAGCTACAAATAAAGTGCTAATAAGTCTTTGACTGAATGAAATTCAATTTTTTATTGTTAAGATAATTTTTAAGTCTAAGCATTTTGGAACAATAATAAATGGATAATATGACATGGGATCTAGAGTAAGACAGACTTGCCCTCAAATCACAGTCTACACTTGCGCACAGTGCCTAACCTCTTACATCATCAGTTTCTGTATCTCTAAGATAGGAATCATAAGAGTCTCCAATTCATAGTCTTTGTGAAGGTTAGTACAAATATGCATATAAAGCCATTAGTAAGTACTTGAAAAATGTTAAGATTATTATGAGGATTATAATAACATCTTTAGCTATGAGGTAACAACTCATAGTTTAATTTTTTTTAAATCTAATTTAAGGAGAGTAGAAGAGAAGATATTCCTTGAAGGGTATTTTTACTTATATATTAAAAAAAGAACCTGTCATTTTTGTACAGTCCCAAAACTTTTGTTTGCAGTATTAATTAACATGTTCATTTCTGCTGTTTTCTATTATGTATTATAGCCTCTATCTATATCAAATATCTCCTAATTATTTAGCTATGTGGTTGCATAACTTGTATTTATAACTTTTCACATTTTCTACTACTGAGGGATTTCAACCAGTGACCTGGGGTTTTGGTCTTTTGTTATACTTGTTTTAGTTAAAGTCATCTTTAGAAGACACCATCAAATTCAGTGCTGAACATTTCTAGCATTAGCAATACTCCCACCCAACTTTTTCTTAAATAAGTTGGGAGAAAATTTTAAATTATTCAATACTGGGTGGGCGGTGCTTTGAATCATGACCCATGATTTCCTCAGTGTATGTGGTCACAACGATCTAAAGTGTAAAGAAGGCTCTGTCTTGCTTACCTTTTAGATATCAAGTAAGACATGGCTAAGTAAAGAAAATCCATGGTCCCTGTGTGTTAGAACGGTGGACTAAATACTTCACAAATTATTTGTCTATAGCTCAAGAAATCCCAGTGCCCAATATTCAGTAGACTGTTCTATTTTTTTTTCAGGTAGAATTGATTTCCAACTCATTGGTACAGTCACCAGAAAGATCTTTCTAAGCCATTAATGTAATCATGCTTACTAGGACTAAAATCCATCAACAGTTCATGGTCAACTCAAGAAAAAAAAAATCTAAACTCCTCAATATGGCCCTTCATTATCTGGCTTTAGACCGTCTTTCCAAAGTTCTCCCTAACATCCCAACTTAACCACATTTCCCTAAACATACCAGAATTTTGCTTACATGAGGGTTTCTCAACCTCAGCACTGTTAATATTTGGGACCCTGTAATTGTTTGTTGTTGGGGTTGTCCTTCACATTGCAGGAGTTTGGCAGCAACCGCTGCCTCCACCCTCTAGATGTCAGTAGCACCCCTGCTCCAGAGAGGACAATCCAAAATGTCTCCAGATACTGCCAAAGGCCCCCTGAGGGGTAAAATCACCCCTAGCTGAGAATCAACAGCTTATAACCTTGACTTTACACATTAACGTGTTAATCTCTTGCTACACAGGCACCTACCTTTTTCCTTCACCCTGTTCTAGAACTTCTTCACATGGTTAACTCTTTTGAACTTGAAATTTCAGCCAGGCGACATCTTTTCCAACTGACCTTCTGCTGCGGACTCTGAGTACTTCGTACTTAATACAATCATAGCCAAACAATACCAAACATTTATATAAGTGCTATCTTCCTTACCAGACTGCCTGCTCTGTGAATGTGGGGGCTGAGTCTGGCCACTCCTAGCATCTAACAAAGAAGGTACTCAGAAAACGATTATGGGAACAATGGATGAAATGTTAAAAAAAAATCCATAATAATCATGGCAGTTAAGAAAAATAGGCAAGTTGGAGAGGCAGTTCAGGTTAATGCTCTTGGTGTTGGAAATATTTTATAATTTTTATCAGGAGTCATGTTCAATTTTTGTGAAAAGATTTTTTAAAAGGTAGAAAATTAAGGATAAGGAAGTTAACTCACAGCTTGCAAGTACCGGAAAGACAAGATAGGGCCATTTAATGCACCACAAGCATTACTGTCTTCAAAGTCTCCTTCTTCAAGCAAAAACTGCTGGCCTTTAAAATGTTCTTTTTCATAGGCAACCCACCTAGAAATAGAGGGGATACCAAAACGACCCATTAATAAAACTCTAGTCAAGAAAGCAAAACAGAGACAATCAAGATAAAGCTCATAATGGTTCATCTCCATATTCTAAAAGCAACACATTTGTTTTGTTTTCATTTACAAAGAGAGACAAATGGTGTGTGCTTCATACATCAATTTTTATAATTTGGAGACTTTTCCCAACAAAAGGTTAATTATAGAACTGCAACAGAGCCATGGTTTTTAAATGTTTGTGGTGTGACTTATACTACAGCGCACGGTGGTCAGAGAACAGTGTGCCAAGTTAATATAACACGAAGTGTATGTAGCCAATAAGAAAGGATACTAATTTACATAGAGATCCAAAGGTAATCATTTTTATTTTACTAATTAAGCCATTCTGGAATGACAGAATGACTTTTACATGAAACATTTATTCAGGGTTTAAATCAAGAGAATCTGTCACCAGGCTTCAGTTCAAAAACAAAATACGAGATGGTTTAGCAAAGAGGAACCAGGAAATTCGACTGGGCTGCTATTAGTTTACAAGGGCTTCTGTAAATACTTCCAGGTGGGAAATGTTGGTCCTGTACTTTCTTGACTTCTAATCTAAAACTATCAGTACAAGATACTGATAAATACCATTAGTTATTAAGCTCCTCCATGAAACTTACTTACAAAAAACTTATAAAGTAATCCACGGTATCTAATGCAGCGTGGGCATAGAAGGCTCATAAAACAATCTGGCCTTTTCAAATCTGCCTTTAGCCACACAGTGTAGTTAGGCTGAGATGCCCTCCCATAGTGCTGACTCCAAGGATGACTATTTCTGAGCTCCAGGGTTGGGAACTTTGGAATTCAGGAGCTTGACAAAATAAAGCCTAGGAGTGCTGCCTACTATTGCTTTTTCTTTCTTCACTCCTACTGTGGTTGTGAAGATATAGAAAATATTCCAAATAGTTGTTTTCATAGGGCACAAACAGCCATTAATTGTTACTCCCTCTACCCTTTCTGTAAGTATAGGTATGATAGTGGGGCAAAGGGTCCACGTGAATTGGAATAAACCTATAAACCTATTTATACATCTCAGTATATCTGTAATATGTAAATCAACTAACATTATTTTATTCTTAAACTATTATATAAAAATAAATTCCACAAAACAACTTGTAAATTCTAAGCTTTCTTTTATGTAAGTGTGGCTACTCAAAACATGCTTTTATTTATATCTGAATAGGAAAAGAAATAAAACGTATAAAAGACCTTAAAGGATAGATTAGGATTTATGAATTTATTATATGACAGTCCAATAATTATGTATTCAGTTTTTCTTAACAGACTAAGTTTTGATTAAGATTAAATGTATATATCCCTCTGATATATTTAAAGGTAGGTATCATCTAAGAAACCTTAAGAAGCATTAGCTTTGCCTTCCCCACATTCTTCAAGATGGTACAAGGATGGGGTCCATGCTACCTACAGATAAAACTGAACAACAAAACCAAAAAATGGTGGAAGTTGTGAAAAAATAATCAGCTGTTCCTCTTTAAATGGGGACATCACATCTTTCTCCTGCAGTTTTCACATAAAAATGAAAGTGCGTATCCTGCATTACAAGTCATGTTTACTTAGGAGTTCTACAAAATAGCTATAAAAAAACCCTTAGAGAATAGCAATGCACATCACACACAATTTTAGCAGATAATTTTCTATGCAGCAGAAAATTAGTTTTACCCTGAGTCAGTCTAGTTAATAGGAAAAACATTTAGATCTCAAGGAAAAATATGTTATAGCAGGGTTAACAAGAAACATGTGTGTTCACAAACCAAACAGTACTACAAACAAACAATAAAAATGTGTTTATCCAAACCATATTTGTTCTTTAAGACCCAAATTTTT
Source organism: Sapajus apella (assembly GCF_009761245.1). NCBI lineage: Eukaryota > Metazoa > Chordata > Mammalia > Primates > Cebidae > Sapajus > Sapajus apella. The sequence goes on along the minus strand of NW_022436948.1, from coordinate 46,344,115 downwards.
TTAAATTGAAAGACAAGGAAGTAAGTGATTAATAATATGTCAGACCAGGCCAGGCGCGGTGGCTCGGCCTGTAGTCCCGGCACTTTGGGAGGCCAAGGTGGGAGGATCACAAGGTCAGGAGACCGAGTCCACCCTGGCCAACATGGTGAAACCCTTTCTCTACTAAAAGTTACAAAAAAATTAGCTGGGCATGGTGGTGTTGCCTGTAGTCCCAGCTACTCAGGAGGTTGAGGCAGGGGAACCGCTTGAACCCAGGAGGTGGAGGTTGCAGTAAGCTGAGATCACATCACTGCACTCCAGCCTGGCATGAAAGCAAGACTCCATCTCAAAAATAATAATATGTCAGATTAATAATTGATATAATCTACATATCCAGCATATATAATCTCTTGCATTTTTATTTTGACTGGTATGGCTATCACGTAATTTATTGCCTGAAATTGCAAAGGATAGATCTGTAATTATAGACACTTGAGTGGTCTTAGACAAGTCACTTAACTTCTGTGAATAAAATATGTTAGTAGCATCTTTTACTAGAGTAGCTATTAACAAAATTATATGACGTTACTGCAAATATCAAGAGATACTGATACTTAAACTGACGTTCCAAAATAACCGCTGTATCAACATGGATCAACAGAAAGTTTCTAGAGGGATTATAGCATTGGGTTGACAATGATAAATAATGAGGACAGTCTCTTCTTCATGGTTTCACCTGCCAGGATACGAATATGAAGGTACATCCTAGGCCCATCACAGATTTGGGGAGTTTCTGGCCCAGTAACTGCTAAGACTGGGATGGTAGCAAAGGTGCTTACACTTGGGTTTGTATCCAGGGGTTCCTAGAGAGCTTCCTCAAAAGCAGTTCAGGGCCCGGGGGCAACCAATGTCAAAAACACTCGACTTTGGAAACACACAACCTAGATCCTTTTTTAACAAGGGAAGGCTCACTGCCAAGGTTCTTGGTACATAAGTCAACTATGATCAGCAGGATAGTGGATAAAAACTGGGGCTCTCATTCGTGTTCATAACCTCTGAAAACCTAATTTTATTTTGCAATTCTTATTGTCCATACTGTGTTCCGAAATACAAAGTGCTGAAGTTTTAGAAACTATTTTCTACATTTAATATATCTAAAAATCTTTAATACAAACAAGAGTCCACAGAAAACCATAAGTAACTAATTTTTTTTTCATTTCCATATTACAGAAGGAATGCATGTTTTTAGATTAAAAAGATTGTCTTTGCTTAGCACACTTTTGTGCTGACCTTCAAAAATAGACTACTCGTGAAAATATTAAAAATATGATACTCACACTCCACCAATGACACGAATTGATCCAATTCTGTGAAAATCTCCATCATTTTTCAAAAAATTAGGAACAGAATCTATATGTTCACTAAACTCTTTAGCCTGTCCATGGAAGTGAGGTTTTTCATAAATAATAACCTGAAAAATTATTTAACATGTTTATATTTTAGTACATATATATATACACTTAAGTTGACACCAAAGACAACAAAATGTACAGTGACTACTATTTCTTTAATTGATACAAGGATATTTCAAAAAGTTTATGGAAAAGGTGTATTATAAAAAACTATGCATGGATTGCAAACTTTCATGCACCAAAATCAACTCCTACTAACTTGTTATAACACATCTGAACAGGACCTAGTTTAAGTTACTAAGAAGAATAAAACATTGGTTTGAAAAAAGCACCTATAAGAGCAATACAAATTCTGCTAAAATTGAAGCAAGAATAAACAAATTTCTGGTGAAGCTTGGGTAGAAGAATGATGAAATCATTGATGATTTATAAAAAGTTTATGGAGACAATACCCCAAGGAAATCAGAAGTGTACACATAGATAACTAATTTAAGAAGGGACGAGATGATGTCGAAGATGAAGCATGAATCAGCAGACCATCCATGTCAATTTGAGAGGAAAAAATTGATCTTGTTTGCACCCTAATTGAAAAGGACTGATGATTAACAGCAGCAACAATAGCCAACACCACAGGTATCTCAGCTGGTTCAGCCTGCACAATTTCAACTGAAACATTAAAGCTGGGCAACCTTTCCACTCTATAGGTGCCAAGACTATTATGCTGCAATCAGCTGCAAACAAGAGCAGGGCTTTCAAATGAAAATTTAAACAAGTGCGATAAAGATCCTGAAGCACTTCTTCAAAGAATTATAGCAAGAGATGAAACATGGCTTTACCAGTAGGCCCCTGAAAACACAGCACAATGAAAGCAATGGCTGCCAAGAGGTGGCAGTGATGCAGTCAAAGCGAAAGCAGACCAACGGCAGAAGTTGTGGCAACAGTCTTTTGGGATGCTCAAGGCATTTTGCTTGTTGGTTTTCTGGATGGCCAAAGAACAACATCTGTTTATTATGAAAGTGTTTTTAAAAAGCCAAAGCTTTAGCAGAAAAAAACCCAGGGACGCTTCACCAAAGAGTCATTCTCTGCTACAGCGATGCTCCTGTTCATTTCTCTCCTCAAACAAGGGCAATTTTCCAACAGTTCCCATTCAAAATCATTAGGCATCCACCCTACACTCCTGAACTACCTCCTGCAGGCTTTTATCCCCTAATCTTAACAAAAACTCTAAAGGGAACCCATTTTCCTTCAGTTAATAACGTAAAAAAGACTGCGTTGACATAGTTAATTCTCAAGACCCTCAGTGCTTTAGGGATGGACTAAACAGCTGGTATTATTGCTTATGAAAGTGTCTTGATGATGAAGCTTATGATGAAAAATAAGGTCTATATTTATTTTTATATTTTAATTCCATTTTTTCCATGAACTTCCCCTCATATATATTTACAGTATAGCTGAATGTTGAATATTCACAAGGAATATGTGAGACTTTATCATCATAAAGGTAAAATATCTTAGTTAATAATAAGTTTCTCTCATATTATAATAATATACTTGAGTGTGATTACATTATTTTGGTCACCCAAATACTAGGACCATCTCACAGGTAAACTGCCTTATAACTGATTCTTGAATTATCTTTGTAAGTATATCCCTGTGTTTGGAATTTAATACAGACCTTCCTTCTACATACTGAAGTTCCTCTAAAGAACTCTCTTGAGATTCCAGGGCATAACAATAAATTATCTATTGACTTTTCAGAATACATTCTGTTTCTTACAACATTAACTGCTTCTATAGTCTGCTATTCATTTAGAAGAAACAGAAATGCAAATTCTGGAATTAAAATATAAACCTTCCTAAAAAATAAGAAATTATTGAGATATATTATTTCTAGAGATTGGGTATTTGATTTAAACCGAGGGGATGCAATACGTATTGTCAGAAACTAATTTCTGGCATTTAATTAATACTTCAAATTTGGATTGGAATATTATTTCTCTTACTATTTCGCTGCTTTTTTTAACTCCTCAAATACCAGCTGCATTAAGTATGTGGAAGTGATAACAGCATTTATCTATCCACATTCTCTCACTTGCTCCTATTTGTGGGTAATAGAATAATTTGTGCACAAATGCCAACTCAATATCTTGGCAAATAAGACCCCATGCTTAAAAACACTAAACCAAAAAGAGTATAGCTTCCTTACGACGAAAAACTGATGATATCAGGGAAACAGTATATAGTACGGACCCGGCACTTGTCCGCATGGTAGGTTTGCAACAGGGTACTGTATTTGAAATGACAAAGTTTTATCTGGGTTTAATACATGTTGCATATGCTGACCACATTCAAACTCAGTAAGAAATAAAAATTCTTTGGTGAGTAAGCCACAAATTAGTATCAAACAACTTGTAAATTCTGATTAACCATCCATTCATATACACCTAGAACCAGTCAAACTGCACATGTCCAAGGAAGATCTGGCCTGTCAGCACTGAAGTTCTGATTCACCAGACTAGGAAACTGACACAGAAGGCATTCAGACAGCATCACAGCTAATTCTGTATCTTTTATGGCTTGCAACCTTGACTGCAAATAAAACCACCTAGGACTCTTTGGAAATTGTTGACCACAGCCCAAACTAATATAGTATCTCTGGGAGTGCAGCTCAGGCTTAAGGCTTTTTAAAAATTCCAATATATATAATTCCACCATACAAAGTATATTAGATACGCTCAGATACAGAAGTTTTAAAAGACTCCATCCATGTGGCTGAGAGAACGGAAGTCAGCTCCATAAATTAGAAAGCCCAGAGATGGGAGAGTTGAAGGCGTTGTGTCTTACGTTAGAGAAGAGGAAGACAAATGAATCCCCGCTTCCATACTTGCCTCTGGAGGTTCTGTAACCTAACTACAAGGACGCCTGTTTGCATCTTTTATCACGGCACCGGTATTCCTTTTCTCTCTCTCTACATATATTTTGTAATTCTGCTTCCTCCTTTCCTTCCCCAGATGTGCTTGATCCTGGCGCCACTGCCAGCATTTTCACTGCCTCGCCTGTACTCTTCCCTTTGAATACTTATACTTACAAACTGCCATCTATCTGATGAGAGCTACCTACACCTCCTTTTGATCAGCATTGATCACCTTCCTGAGCATCACTCCCAAATGCCTGCTAGATATGTCCACTTGAATAACTAGCTGCTATCTCAAGTCCCCTCCCCTTAAACAAAAGTCAAACCTATCACCTTTCCACCCTGTAGCAGACATCCAGTGAGTCTGACTGATTTGTTGGTACAGACCTCCAACTTTGCAGACTGATCCTACTCTCCATTCATAGCCATAGGGTGGGTCCTCAGCAAACATTTTGTGCATTCACTTCCCACCACCCCAAAATCCATTAGCTAAGTATTATCACATGTGGAGGTACTTTTTATTCCAATAATTCAAAATACTTAAATATTAACACTGAGACTCTTTAGCATGCTACAAAAATCAGTTCAAGACTTACCTTTAAGTTCATGGGCATTTCCACTTTCAGTCCACCCTAATGACAAGATAGTTTAATATTAGACAGGTAAATATTTAAGATATTTGAATGTAATATCTGAAAGTGATACATGTAGGCTATATAAAAATGTAATCAAGGAAGATTACACACCCGTGAAATTTAAGTTGTGGTAAATTTTAAATACAGAACTCTATAGTAGGCAAAACCAAGTTATACTGTTCCTTGTCAATGTAGATGGGGCAAGAAATCTTAAGGAGACACTTTCCAGATTACAACTACTGCTGTTTGCTTTAGTCCTTGAGTACACTTGACCAATTAAGATTTAATCCCACTTCACAGTGTCCCACAAAGAAGACTGGTGTTGCTAGTAAACTCAGAAATCTCATTCAGCGGAGTAGATTTCTTAGCCAGCTAATCCAAAGGTTTTCCCTACAGTTATTTGGGCTTCCTAAATTAGAACACTAGCTAACCACACTAACCCTTCTAAGTTCTACCAACTCTTTTTATCATATGCACTGTCTTTGTGATCTCAAGGTTGTAAGGCATAAAAAGTCACGATTTCCTTACAAAAACCCTAATTCTATAGTTTTTTGTTTGTTTGTTTCTAGTCCTACTCTACATTGTGATATTTCTTAAAATGTTTCAGTTTGTCCTAGTGGCTATGTTTATAAAAGGCATGGACTAATCAAAAATGGTTTATCACATAGCCAATGTTTAACCGAACAGTTTGTCACTCAAATAAATGTTTGCAACAAAAAAGAAATACTGTAAATACTGAAGGCACTACAGTATAATAATAGTTTGCCAATTCAGTAGTACACACATTTACTTCTTGAAACTGAGATGCATGAGCAACCATCATGGTTATTTTTGATTCATGGGTGCTTGGGAAAAGGAATACTTTTTTTTAAATTTGCTTACCATCTGAAGCGGATGTAATGATTTCATTTCTGCTGTAGAAATCTCAAAGAGCCCATGGTCTTCCTCCAGAACTGTAGCTTGCCCCTTAAAATTAATATCTGGGTAGGCAAGCCAACTATATAAAAAATAGATAGTTAAAGTGTAATAGTACTGCTTTAGTTTGGGTTCTGTAAGTTAAAAGGGCTACCACAAAAAAAAAACAAAAAACCTCTCCATCACAGAATTACACTAGTAAAACACACTCAAAGTGAGAGCCAGACATTATATAATGATAACAGCCACCATGTTATTAAGTATTTATATTCACATATTATCTATAAGTCTAATATGTTTTCCAATCATTAGGCATTACTTTTCTTATAATTTTCCAATACCTAAAACATGTGGCACCTTTAATTCAAGTGGAAAATAATTAGAAAACCTAAACCAATTTCACTATATTCCATTTTTTTTAAACTGGAACAATCACAGGTAGAGATTCCACAAGATATTTTACATTGTGACCCAATTTTTTAGAATCAATATCAGTTCTACTGGCTGTCTAAGGAAGATTATTTGCAGTAAGATTCCCTAAAGACCAATATTCTAGCCAAGCTTGATAATTGCAGACATTTCTCATGGATAGGACCAATTACCAGCCTACCCAAGGGTTCTTTTTTTATTATTGTTGAGATGGAGTTTCACTTTTGTTGCCTAGGCTGGGGTGCACATGGTGTGATACTGGCTCACTACAACCTCCACCTCCTCAGTTCAAGAGATTTTCTTGCCTCACTCTCCCAAGTAGCTGGGATTACAGGCGTGCATCACCATGCCCAACTTGTTATTGTTGTATTTTTTTTTTTAGTAGAGACGGGGTTTCTCCATGTTGGTCAGGCTGGTCTCGAACTCCCAACCTCAGGTGATCCACCTGTCTCGGCCTCCCAAAGTTTTGGAATTACAGGCATGAACCACCCAAGAGTTCTAATTCACATGTAGGGGAGACAAAAAAGTTGTCCTACAGTGACCCCAAAATTGTATATCAACCAACATCAGAGTAAACAAAAAGAGTGAGAGAACGGAGGGCTCCATGTTGAGCCAGATGTCCACAGGCTTTGGAGTCGAGTCAATCTGGGAATGAACTAAGGCTGAACTTAGGCCCATGGTCCTACAGATACCTCTGGAACTAGAGAGGCCTAATATCAAGTCCATGCTTACCAGCTACTAGCCTGGGACAAATCACTCATCTGTGAGAGTAACACCATCTGCCTTGCAGGAATAGAGGAGTCATAAACAAAAAAAAAGCCGTATGTGCTTGATACCACAGAGGCATTCAGTGACTATTAGAATGCAGATACTCTAGAAATAGTTCAGGCTCCAGAACGTCAGGCCAGGGACATGCTTTTATTTCTCAATCACAGGATTTGTTGGATGAAATGACAGCGGATCCATATATCAAGAAGTATATCTCAGAATTCTATACCTGCTACTGTGAATCACATATCAAAGCTCTAATTAGATTCAAAGAAATAATCTTTTAACGCCTGCAATAGTCTTTCTTGGGTAGCTGAGAGTATAAGCAACATTAACCAGAAACTTTAGAAATATATACGTCATCTACTGAAATATGAAACAAAAAGTTAACTTTGGTAGCCACCAGTCACTATAATAAAAAGGAACTGATACACACACTCCTGACTTCACAGTGAAGGTCACAGATCTGGACAGATTCAGTTCTTCCAAATTGGGGACTGCTCTCTGTACGTAGATAGGACAACAGGCTGGGTCCGACTGTGGGCAAATCTCTATCTCTGGAATGCTGCAGTCCTGAAAAAAAATAATTTGGCTTTGAAATCATAAACGGACACACAGTCTAGTCTTCTGAATGCCCTGGACATACAGTTACATTATTCTCATTATTGAGTTGAATTTCTTCATAAAGAAAACAAAGGAAATATTGTTTTTCTCACACTTTTTTTTAAAAAAATAAGTTCTTCTAGTTATGTTGATAACATGAAAATTATAAATTTTATGGAAAAATTATTGTCCCAATTTTTCTGCTTTGGTTTTTACATATTTGTTCTATTGAGCAATGCTTAGAGTTACCAAACTATCTGAGTTCAGAGTTACCAAACTATTTGAGTGCCAAATATCTGTAAGCCTTCCTTCTTAGAAGTATAACAAAGACATAAGGAAAGGAGAGAGTTAAATAAAAGGTGATCTCATGGGGGATATAAAAAAAAATCAGTAGAGAGGCACTACCCTCTTCAGTGTTTATCTAATTTACATTGACAAAAGAAATAGTAATTAGAGGTGAGGGTAAAGGAAATCTGTTTTCCTCCCTGTAGGACTCCATTTCCTATTGTTAGTAGGTTTGAAGAAGAAAAGCATTATGAAATTGACCCTTTACTCCATCACAGTCTTAAAAAATGACGCACCCATTGTCCTGTGAGATCTTCCTTTAAAATTTCCCTTGTGCAGATCTCTTCTTACATATGTCCACTGTTGCAGCTCTTGGTTAGACCCAAACTTTGATTACAGGCCTACTTACAACCGCCAGTCAAACACTAGCGACTACTCTTTAGACAGCTTAGCTTGTTAGAATATCACTTTTCTCATGAAACTCATTGGCTTCAGAACCAAGCACATCGAATTCATGTTTCTGTTTGTCCTTCCATAACAGGGCACCAAACTAGTGATCCACACTGACTTCCTACAGCGCTGCAGTCATGTTGGTCTCCATGCTATCCCCACTTCCACTCCAGCCTCTGTAAACTTTGCAGAAGTGTCCCCATCTCAACTAAAGAAAGAATTCTTTGTATTCTTACTTTCAAAAATCTCTCCTAATAGTCAAGTTTTAACTCAAAAAAAGACCTCATCCTTTCTTAGGGAATCAAAATTACAATTATTTTTTCCCTTCTCTGAAATTACAGATACACTTCTATCTGAACACACTATCTCAATACTCATGACTGTTTAAGGATACAACTCAGGTTTTAGTAATTATCCCCTATGATGCGTGAGATTCCAATGCATATGCTTTAATAAAATAGGAAAATGTAATAATGGAGGTGGCATTTATAAAAGACTGAACAATTCTATTTAAGTTTTGCAATTCTAAAAGTATAATATTCTGATTTTTCAACCTTTCCCCAAACTGAATTCTTAATCATTCTTATTAATATACAAAAACAAATGAGTTCATACATCTTGTTTATAGGAAATTGGTTCTAAAATGCAAAATACTAAAGAAGCATAATCTAAAATATCCTTTAAAGTATAAAAGTATGCTTTGTGCTAAAGTTTCATTTCAAAAATAAGCAGAAATGTCTAGAACAGTCACCTGTCAATCCTTAAGGCTCTTTTGTATGCTATTAATAAGAGTTCTAGTAACATTATTTCAAATACTGCCATATTAATGTTCCCCCAGGGATCTGAGTTACAGTAACAAAATACATAACTAACTGTCTCACACAAACAAGTTTCCTCTGCATTGTGTTGTACAAACAATGTTTGGGTGGTGTACTCTAAAAAGGGAAAAGCTAAGGAGCATTCAAGTCTACAACCACACAGATGGAAACAGCATAATAGCAACAGTTTAGTGATCACTAAACATGAAAATAAACAAAAATGAGAGGGCATATGTTCTCAGTTATCTTTACTAGAAACCTAATTTTTGCTCTAGTTGACTGAAAAAGATTTCACTGTTAAGTTCTATGTTGACAGTGGCTATTCACAGAAATAGCATGCTTTGCAAAACGTAAGTATAATTCTTGATGGACAAAGAAAGTCAAATACCAGCAACTGAAGGGCACTTTATAGTAATGTGGCAACAATAAACGATTTAAGTTTATATGGCTTCCTTGCTTACTTTTGTAGTCCTGCTACACTTTCCAAATATATTAATGAAATTTACAAACTTATACTATTATGGCAACTAGTAAGAATAAACACAGTTTTATAGTTATAGTTAACAAAATTACACTTCACAAACACAGTAAGAAAATCTATTTGTTTCTACCTTACATAAGATACCTCAGTCCTGGATCTAACAACAGATCTTGCCATAAGAAAAATGTCATATCCTTAAAAAAAAATTTTAAATACACAGTAAACATAGTAATTTGCAGTATTCATTTATTCTAATTTTATAAAAGAAAGCATTTGAATCAAGATTACCCACACTACTGCCTTCACCCCCAAATTATTTTCCCTGGGGACAAAGACAACCCTTAACTGGAATCTACAATTACTGATAACTAAAGGAATCTGCTATATCTGTTTACAGCAAAGTGAAGACATCACCAAAGAATTATCTTTAAAGGACATTAAAGTCCTGTCCACACCGATGAAAGCGACTAATCTAAAGATGATTTCAACAAGGTATAGTTGGCATAGGATAGGCGGAAGTGAATCCAGCACGGAAACAGCCATCTTTTACGAAGCGGCGACAGGCAGCATTTTGACAACACTGGAAAAAGGAAGCAGTTTGATGGCTAATTATTACTTTGTAAAATATTTAAAACAATGCTTATGCCTCTTCCATTCAATGCTCAATAGTTTTATTTTCCTTCCTCACTAACGGCTGTTAACCTGTTGACGCATGGGCACTAACACTACAACTAAAAATAGTGATTCTGAGAACAAACACTGGAAGAGGGAGAAGTACAAGCCTGACTTGCTCTTTCTTATAATATATTCTAAGCAAATGGTGGACGTGCAAATATCCATTCAAATATCTATGCTCACCAGATTGAATCTGTTTGATTTTATTGTTTGATTTTAGCGGGGGTTGAGAAAGGGGGCTGTTTGCCATATATTACTCATTTTTTTTTTCCCACTAGGCCTTGGCATGATGCCTGATTCCATAAAGAAGGTACAAAACCACAAGTTATATAAATCTTAGAAGAGTCCAATTACGAACTAACTAGTCATTTGTTTTTTTCAATTTTCTACTGAGTTAATCGAGTGAAAACTCAAATTGTTATCTGCAGAACTGAACTGACTGCAGTTAAATCTTTTAATAAAACGGACAGTGCTCTCTCCACTTCAGCCATCTTCATCTCCTTGCAGTACCCTAGGCCACCAAAGCTCACCCCTGCATCTGACAAAACTGGCTCTGCCAGGAACTCCCTCATATCTCCCAGACTGCCTAACCCCTGTCTGTCCTTACAAGATGCTAATCAGGTGTCACCTCCTCCAGGTAACATCTCTTCCCAAAAGGTGAATTCCTTCTTCTGTGGGCCCAGAGGGCCCTGGAGAACATTTCTCACATCATATAATCATGTGACTCAGCTGCTCTCCCCCAGTCTTCAAGCAACCTGAAGTAAGGAACCATATCTCACTTGTATTTCTGTTCCCTGTGCACACCACAATATTGGCTCAAAAGCAGACACAAATATTTGTTAAATATAGGTGTGTTTACAGTTTTGCAGACAGTATTGATGAACATAAAATACATGCAGACACCTTTTATGAAAACTTGAGTTTTTCTATAGGGTATATTTAATTTCTTTGAATGCTATAAGCCACTATCAAGAGTTTAATAATAATCCAAATCATCATGATGGTGTTCATCTGTTTATTGTTTCATATATATAAATTAAATCTCCATAACTTGAAAACAACATATAACCATGACTGTCACATGAGTAACTGTACTGTATCACCTATTGTGTTACTGTTGAAGGAAATCTTAAAAATACACGTGAGGAGAATTCTGTCCTTATCTGAGATGTTCTTCTCACTAATTAACCTCTCCTCTATACTACCACAGAACTTCTTACAAAACATTTTATTATATTGGAAGACCTTTCTCATCTTAGTATTAATATTTTCTAAACAGAAAAATAAGAAACAATACCTTCCCTTCCTATTCTAATCCTCCCTTGTCTTATTTCCTCTAACACACACACATGCATGCACACACATGCCTATACTAAGCAGTAGCAATCTATACTCGAAAAAGATATATCTGGAAATAATGGCTCTAAGGTTCCCGAATAGCATACTCCGACTTAGGAACAGTGTATACTAATTAGGAGTATTCTAGAATACCATGCTATTATTATTATTATTGAAACAGTCTTGCTCTGTCACCCAGGCTGGAGTCCAGTGGCATGATCTTGGCTTACTGCAACCTCTGCATCCCTGGTTCAAGCGATTCTTCTGCCTCAGCCTCTGGAGTAGCTGGGATTACATACCCAGCTAATTTTTGTATTTTTAGTAGAAACAGGGTTTCACCATGTTGGCCGGGCTGGTCTCAAACTCCTGACCTCAAGTGTTCCACCCACCTCAACCTCCCAAAGTGCTGGGATTACAGGTGTGAGCCACAGCGCCTGGCCAATACTATACTATTACATACTACTATAGCAAGAGTGTTACAGTAGGAGTGGCGTTATACTATTATAGTAAGGTATTATAATAGTAGGAATATACTATTCCTATTAGCATATTTTAATAGCAATAGTATACTCCTATTAAAATATACATATCATGCATTATGCAACATTTTATATATATATATATATATATATATTTTTTTTTTTTTTTTTTTTTTTTTGAGACCAAGTCTCATTCTGTTGCCCAGGCTGGAGGCTGGAGTGCAGTGGCACGATCTTAGCTCACTGCAACCTCCACCTTCTGGGTCCAAGCAATTCTTGTGCCTCAGCCTCCTGAGTAGCTGGGATTACAGACATGCACCACCACACCCGGCTAATTTTTGTATTTTTACTAGAGACAGGGTTTCACAATGTTGGCCAGAATGGTCCTGGGCTCCGGACCTTAGGTGCTGGGATTACAGGCATGAGCAACCACACCTGGCCCATGTAACATTTTATAAACTAGATTACCTCTGGTTAATATTTTTAATTACCATTCACTCTACGTGCATAAATTCAAAAGATTATCAATACGATAATGAAGATTAATAACGGCACAAAAATTAGCAATCATTTGTAAACATTGCCAGGCCACAGCATAGCTTTATTATATGACAAATAAAATCAAATAAAAAATAGGAGAAAAATCTACAGTTGTTACCTTTAAGACTCGTTTGATAGAACCCAATACAAAGTTTCTTTGCGGATGCCTTCTGTTCTGAAGAATCCAGTCACGATTTAACACTTTTTCCCCTTCTTCTAGCACACATTTCTGACCTCGGAAATGTGGTTTCTCATATAAAATCCAGCTAAACAAAGAGCAATGCAATGATAAGTTATATTTAATTTTCTAAGAAATAAGGCATAAAATAAATGATACTTGGGGTAAGTCACAGACCATTTTACCTACTTAAATTTTTAAAGCTGGGATATCTTCCATTATTAGCATATAACCCTATTTTTTGAAACAATATATGCTAATTTAAGTATGGGTGAATAGTAAAGAAAAAATAAGAGTGCATATACCTTGGAAATATAAATATTTTCTGAACATAGTACCACAATATATTTCTATGTCTCTATTTATGTAAGCAAGTTCTTTATAGATGTGGTCTATATAAAACTATACAGCTGTATTAAAAACAATAGGGCAACAATTCCAAATTACACTTCTAATTCTCCTGTTGCTGAATAACACAGGACACATGTCCCATTTTGTTATATTAAGACGAGATTACACCATATGATTTAGTACATGAATACTGACCTGGGTAGCATAAACGCTAGATAGATAAATTCTAGCTCCAGCATGTCCATGGGACATGGTCCTTAATAAATAAATGAGGTTAGCCCTCATTCTCAGACCATACAAAGATTCCTTCACTTCTTGACCAAGGCAGCTATACAAACAACTTTAACTATGTGGCCTTCACATTCCTCAGCATCCCACAAATTCTCAACTCATTTTCAAAGCTACGCTTCATTCAACTGAAGCGTTCAACCAAACTTGCCAAATCTATTCTGCTAATAATGCAGTTACAGAATGGCATTGATTGTATAGATTAGGTCTTGTAACTTACTGCTGGCTTAAGCACTAAAAAAAGGCTGTATTTTCTGCCACAGTAAATAAAGAGAACAATTACGTTATAACAGAATAATAATGTTTTAAAACATTCAGTCAAAAAGTAGAGGAAGGAGAATACGACTTTAATAAAAAATACAAAAGAAAAGCATGAACAGGAAGAAGACACATTTAATTTCAGAAAACGTGCTATAAAATTTTAAGAGACTTCTTACCAGCCCCTTACAACTTTTATTAGAACTCCATTTGGAAAAGACCATGATGTAGCATCGGGAATATTACAGTAGACTTCTTGTTTATATTTACTTTCATGGAGATCATAGATAACCATCTGCAACACAGTAAATAGCAGTAAGTAGCTACAATAATTAATTTTTAGAAAGTATTTTAAATTCTAAAATGTCCTAGAACATAGAAACAAGTATCTTAAATATATAAAAGCAAGGGTTACTTTAGATGTTAAATCCTCAAATAAAATCATTTTCTAAGTCACTTAACAGTATATTAGGCCAGGCGTGGTGGCTCATGCCTGTAATCCCAGCACTTTGGGAGGCCAAGGTGGGCAGATCACAAGGTCAGGAGACAGAGGCCATTCTGGCTAACACCATGAAACCCTGTCCTACTAAAAATATAAAAAAATTAGCCAGGTGTGGCGGGGCGCGCCTGTAGTCCCAGCTACTTGGGGGGCTGAGGCAGGAGAATTACTTTGAACCTGGGAGGCAGAGGTTGCAGTGAGCTGGGACTGCACCACTGCACTGAAGCTTGGGCGACAGAGCAAGACTCCATCTCAAAAAAAAAAAAAAAGTATTTATATTAAATTCCTCAAGTCTAAAAGTTACCTAATCTTTATCTTAGTTTGAGAAAATTATGCTTACCTTCCCAGGTCTTGGGTTACATCTCAGAGTTTGTTTGTCAACATTCTGAAATAATAGAAGTGGAAAAGTAAGCTTTTAGAAACATTGGTGAAAAGATGAATAATTCATTTTCTTCACAGTCACGTATGTAATTTATCACATATTTACTTAGTGACCATTACAAGTGAAGTGCTTCTCTAGACACAAGGGATATAAATACAGATATATAGGAAATTAACATGTTGTCTCTGCCCTCAAGAAGCGCACAGCTTAGAACAGGTAAACAGATAATCACTTATATATATATATATAACTCTTCTAAGCAGGGGGACTAAGTTAAATCCACAGGTAAAATACAAGGAAAACACGAGGTTATGGAAATGGCACCAGCATGGAAGTGAGGGCACAGAGAGGTTCGAAGAGGCTTTTCTGAGGAAGTGGTATTAAGAGATCTTGAAAAACAACATTTCACTGAGGGAAAATGTGGCAGGTTGCGACGGGATAGTGAAGAAAGAAATTGTAGGAACAGAACCATACTGGGGAAAAGTATATTGGTAGGAAACACAGAGCGTGTACCCAGTGTGGGGAGACAAGGTTGGCCAAAACAGTATTTGGGGGCCTTATAATGCAGAGTTAAATCACTTTCCACTTGATTTGGTAGGCAGTGGAGAACCATGAAAGAAACATGTCTTCAAATCCCATCATTCCTTTGAAAATGACTTTGCTTTGCAAGGTTTGGTTGGCCTTCAAGTATTACTGTTTGCCATGAAGTCTGTTTAAGGTAAAAACACAGGCCTTGGACATCCTGTATCTTTATCTTGAAAGTACCATGATCTTGGGAATGCCAGAAAGGAAAGTCCCATATATTTAATAAATATTCTACATTGAACATTTAAATATTTCTAAATAAAAGAAAAATGTAATTGAATTTCAAAACATTTTGAATTTCAGCTATAACGTTTTCAGCTCTTTTTGTTTGATTTAGGCTGCTCGCTGACCTGCCTTGCATGAACAACAATGCGAGTTGTTGTAGTGAGAGGCTGCTGTCAAATACTTAAAAATTTCACTCAACAGAAAGATTTTTCATGAGACTAATAAGCTAAATGCAAAGTGACAATTTTCCCACATATAGTACCTTGAGAAATTTATGATGCTGTCATCTAATTTAGTTTGAAAAATATTAGTGAAAGACTTCAAAATAACCTTTCTCCATTATTATGCTTTTTAAATTCTGACCACGCAATTTTGTTTTCTAAATAGTCCAGTTAAAATACATGAGTTCTGATGTATTTCAACCAAAGAATAAATCTGATACATTTATGAAACAAACTTTATACAACCTCTATAACCTCAAAACACTGACTTTCTTAATAAGCCTTTAGATAACGTCATGATTCAAAGCTTTAATCATTATTAATAAACAAAATAACTTACCTCTATGAATGGGCTCGATCTGCCTGGATTGTCTTGAACACGGAAATGCTTTGACACTGGTTCCTGAAAAATCCCACCAAATCTGGCTCCTTTTTCTGAGGAAGTCTGCAGATACTGATGATAAGCACTCTTTAAAGAAGAATGCAATTTAGAAGTAAGGTCAGATTTCTGAAGAAATGAGGTCTTTTCTGGCCACAGACCAACTTGCAGATTGGAGGTAGTAGGTTCATTTGGCATCACATATGAATTTTTAGAAATTCGAATGCTTTCCTGGTCATCAGGGTAAAATGTGATGGAAGGATCTGGCAACTGGAAGGTAACATGCTCTCTCCTTCCCGCCCTCAAATCTCCTTTATCCAATGCTGCTGCTTCCTCCTCTTCCTCCTCCTCAGCTGCCTCTCTGTCACCTTCGTCAAAATTCATCTTTAAACGCTCCGACACTGACTGGAGAAGTGATAACACAGACGAGGACTGGTTTTCACTCTCTCTTGATTTCCTGGGGCCATGGTGACCAGGGGAAACGTCACTGGAGAGAATGTCCTCCTGTGAACTGTCATCCTCATAGATGGGAGACAAAGCTAAAGGATAAATTTTGTACCTTTTGGCCTCCACTGATAAGAACATTTCTGAACTATCGCTATCAAATGTCTCACCTAATTTAGTACCTTTTTCAAAGTGATGCACAAGGTCAGTTCTACTCTCAGACCTTTCACATGCCAGAACAGGGATGCTGTCAGGGGATGCATCAGGAAACAAGACAGGCTGTGTTCGTCTCGCTTCTGTGGAAGCATACGTGTCCTCCTCTTGAAGGGGCTCTTCGTATAATATGGTAAAGGAAGAATTTTCTTGCTCATCTTGAGAAACAAAAGCTAAATTATATTTTTCACCACTATAATCTGGCTCTCTCCTCTTGTCATATATTCCAGTAAGAGATATTCTTTTGTCTAGACTTCCTATGGTATCCCCAGGTTGAAAATCTGGCATTGGTGGGGCTGGGTAGCCCTCATAATCCTTACTTAATGTAGGTGATTCATATCCCCTGAAATGTGAAGCAAGTCTATTTTCATGTGCTATCAAGCCTTCTTTTACTTCAGTAGGCTCTTCCTTTGTTTCTCCAACACTCCCTTCTGCATACTCTTCTGGTGTTTTACTTTCAAATGCAGGAGGCATGGCCTCCACTTGTGTAATGCTCAATCCTAGTCTTCCATGAATTTTCTCAATGTCTACCACTGTGGGTAACACTTTGTGTTTCTCAGTATTCTCACCACCATCTTCTGGGGATGCTTTTTCCATTTCTATCCCAGAGGGTATGGACACAGTTGCTCCAATAGTCTCTTTAACATCTCTCTTGCATGTTTTTTCCATTTCTAAGGGGACAGGTGTTAAGTTGTGTGCTTCCTTCACTTTTAACACACACGGTACTAGTTCAGTATTCTTAACCACCTCTTCAGCAGTCTTTGGATATGTAGCTTCTGTTTCCAATGTAGGTCTCTCAGTGTTACTGGTAATCCCTTTGGCGTTTTTTTGGTAAGTATTTGCTACTTCTAATGCAATGGGCATTTCTAACCCTGCAGGCATCACTTCAGCCTGTGCAATATCCCCTTCGGCATCCCTTTGGCAAGCATTTTCTACTGCTAACGTAAGGGTTATCACTTCAGCCTTTTCACTAATCCCTTCACCATCTTTTTGGTAGACATTTTCCATTTCAGACATGGACACCACCCCAGTCTTGCCAATATCCCCTTCAGCATGCGTTTGGTAAATATTTTCCACGTCTATTGTAACAGGTGTCACCTCAGTCTTTACAATATCACCTTCAGCATCCTTTTGGTGGATATGTTTCACGTCTGGCATAATAGGTATCACCTCAATTTTGCCAACATCCCCTTCAGTATCCTTCATCTTATAAGCTTTCTCCTTTCCTAAAATGACAGGTGATCCCTCCGTTTTTTCAATATGCCTCTCTGCATCCATTTGGTATACTTCTCCCATTTTAAAAACATTAGCTTTTGGCTCAGTTTTCGTGACATGCAATTCAGCATCCATTTTATGCGTTCTTCCCATTTCTAACATAGGAGGGACTGCCTCATGTTTCACAATATTCAATTCAGCATCCTTTTTGTTTGTTTTCCCCGTTTCTAACATGGACGGTATAAGCTCAATTTTCCCCATATTTATTTCATTATCCTTCTTGTGTATTTTCCCTACTTCTGACGTTGCAAGGGGTGTGTTTTTACTGTGTCCTGGCAAGTTTTTTTCAGATATACATACAAGGCTATCAGACAAACTGCTTTTAGATGTACCAGGTGCATGGATGTCGTCATTCACAAGCGGAGGCCATTTGAAATTTAATACAAGAGATCTTCCATCCTCTGTCGCAGCTTCGTTATCCACATACTCTCCTTCCATTGTCTCATCATAGTCCTCGCTGCAAAATAAATGTGTTTTTACCCCATCATCTAACTGTTCATGTGACATGTCTTCAGCTAGTAAAACCGTATCTGATTCCTGCAAATTTATACTATCAGACAGTCCAGCTACATTTCCAGAAAATGGGGATTTTTGGTAAAGAACAATTTCTCTTCCCTTAATTGGCTCTGTGTCACTAGCTAAGTTACTTATGGAGAAGAATTTACTTAATACTTTATTTTCACTAATGTGTGTGCTTTGATTTACTGGCTGTTCTGATACCAAGAACTCTCTAACTACATCATGTGGCTTAACACTACCACTGTTCAGAATTTGTGGAGTATCAGCCTGAAGTTCAGAATCCCAAGTATCCTCAGTATCTTCAAAAGCATCATTTCTCAATTTTTCTTGAGCTACATAAATAATCTCATTAACTAATTCCCTAGCTTTATCTTCTAACAAACAAGATACATTCATACTATCAGGATCAACAAGAAGACTCTTCTCACCAACTGTCGGTGAAACACAGGGCTTCTCTTCGACTTCTGACTTGTTTTCCAAACCCTGCTCTTCCAAACCCTCTGTCTGTTGGATCTCTGTTAGTGTCACTTCTGATGGGTTTTTCTCAGAGATGTCTTCTTTCAGGGTATCCAGATTCATTATACCTTCTATGGCTATATGCTCCTGGCAGGTACTCACTGTGTGTTTAAATATTAGTTCTTCCCTGACAGAATTAAAAATCTCATCAATCAACGTATTGGCGTTTTTGAGTAAACCACTTTCGATATCTGAAAGTTGGTCACGTGCTCTTCTCCTGGCTTCTGTGTGCTCAGTGGAGGCTTCGGAACACTGTTGGTCTGAGCTGTTAACTGACGCTGCAGGCCCAGCAACTGCTCCAATCTCTGCTTCCGTGGGATTGTCATATTGGGCAGTGGTTAGGAAATCAGGAGATATCTTCCCAGTATAAATCCCCAAATGTTCCTGAATAGGGGTCACTTCTGCCCAAATTGAGATAGGTGCTTCAAATTCCAAATGAGCAGAGTTAGGTGCTTCAAATTCCAAATGAGCAGAGTTAGGGTACAACAGGTTAGTTAAGGAGGTACCTTCATGTGTGAGATCTTTGGTAACTTGTATAGAATCAAAATTACTTTGTGGCTTATGTGAATTTATTATGCTAACTTCTTCAGGGTAACTAGAGGAAGATGACAGACTATCAATACCACCATTTAAAAAATGAATGTTCTCTTTATTTCTGTAAGATGAGGATTTCTTTTCTGATCTCAGCTCAGAAGGTACATTAAGAAAGCTTGAGTCCTCAGATGCAGAAACATTTTTTTCCAAGCTGGTATCATAATCGAGAAAAGGTGAATTAACTTTTGTGCTGCCAGTTTCTTGGAATTTAGGGGAAATATTAGTTAAGTTGAGTTCTGCCATTTCTGAGTGACCAGAAATCTTTTTAGTCCCACAAATATCCAAAGATTGATGAATCACACAAGTGCTAGCTTCGCCACTCTTTACCATCTGCCTACTGACTTTCTCATCATGAACAGGTGGTAAAATCCCAGATATATTACTTTTGAGAAGAGCAGGAGGAGAGCCTGTTTCTGTTTCGACCTCTGTTTCTGGTATATCTTCATATTTGGAGGCAGCAGGAGAAAGCTCAGCTTGGCATTTCTCTTTAAGGCCAGCATCCAAGCACTCCTCTTCAATCTCATTATGGCTAATTGATTGAAAATTTTTGTCCTGTTTAACTCCTAGAGATGTTAATTCTGATAAAATAGGCTTTTCCGGCACATGGGTAATTCTCAATAGAAAAGAAGACATTTTATCCTGAGAAATGTCTCTTGACTCTGCTTGTGAAAGAGATATTTTGGACAAGGATATAGTCTTTCCTATTCCAGAATGTGACTCAACGGGAACATTGTTCTGATCATCAATTTCAGCTTTTGATGCAATTTTGGCAATGTTATCAGTTTTGGCTTCCAAGGAAAGAGAATCAGCCTTCTCTGTTATGGTCGTATTTGCTTTTGTGTTTGAGGACATTAACTCTACTCTGTTAGGGTCTTGAGATACTTGAGATAAAATGGAACTGCAGTCCTTAGAGACGCTTCCAGAATCAAAGCTCAACAGCTGCATCCCAGTTAAGTCAGGGCCACTGGATTCAGAACTTGGAAGAACCTGGCATTTTTCACCATTAGAAAGAACTTCCTTGGATTCAAAAATTGCAGATGTATATTCAAGGCAAAAGGAAGGAGGAGGACTCTTCCTGCCTTCAGCCTCAACAGGATTTTTCACATTTTCTTCTTTACATTTATTAGGCTGATAGGAAATACCAACGATGTTGACATTCCCAGTTTCAATGGGCACAGGAGAAGCCTCACTCATTAAATCAGGAATAGCCAACTTGCTTAACATCTCATCTCCAGAAACAAAGGCAGGAGGTGAAATGTTGAAATTTAGATTTTTACAGTCAAGGCTAAGAGATGTTTTAGCATCAGGTGATACTTTGGCTTGCTGAGGACTCTTAGAGTCAAGAAGAGTTTCTGAAATGTGACTTCTATTAAGTTCAAATTTCAACTCAGGTGCATTTTTATTTCCTAAGCATGCTGCAACTGCTGATTCACTGACGTAATTTACAAAGGTGAGGTCTTTTTTATTAATTCTAGTATAAGGGATTTTATCACATGACCTAAAATCAAGCTTTTTGGCTTCAGTTTCAAAGAACTGGTCAGTATCTTTGGGTAACGACTCAATTTTATCTACTGGGGCTTTTACATGACTTGAAGCTATGGGTTCACCAGCTGAGGCACTTTCTGTTTCTCGCCTGATTTCTCTAACAGCCACATCTTTCTGTGAGTCTTGGGCAGATAATCGCTTTCCTTCACTTACAAATTCTGTGTCTGTCATAGCATGTCTCTGAAGGGCAATGACATTGGTGTGAGTGGCAGCTTGCTTTGATGAGTTATCTACGGTTTGCTTGTCAGAACATTCACTCTCTGGCAACTGCAGATCTTCATGCCTAATTGATTTATTTGGACTTGGCAAATTTGTACTTTCCTGTTCAGTAGTGTCACTCCCATCAGATTTACTACAAGAGAAATCAGAAATAGCAGGGCCCTGAGGCTCAACAAGCTCTTCTCTTTGCACCAATGACCTATTACTCATCACAGAGCTGTTTTCTTTTGTTGTATATTCTGTTGTAGTTACTCTCTGAAAATCTGGGCTGCAAGAGACTTTGCTACTGTTACTTCCTGTAAATAATGCTGAACATACCAAATTTCTGTTAGTCTGAGAAACTGGTTCACAACTTAAATGGTGCTGCGAGTCAGATTCTCCATCATAGCTGGAGCTCATCAGAGAAGGGGATGACCTATTTCTCTCAGTACCCCTCCACGCATTTTTATTCAAAAGATTATTGGAAGAGGCAACCGTCTGCAGTTCTGGGTTATTTGTCAAAGAACTGTCCGTACTGAGACTTGTTTTGCTACAATCAGAGTCTTCTAATGGGCCTTCAAGTAGATTTCCATTCATAGATGAGTCTGTACTAGCTGATGACAACACTGGCAGTATCCCAGCCTCAATCTCACGTCCAGGGTCAATGTGTGTGTTTGTACTAGAGTCAGAACTTTCATTTTCTCTGTCCAAGGTATTCACAGTTGCCAAGCCCATCTGTTGCGTTAAATATTTCCTAATGTGTCTTGGGCCTCGATATGTTGCATATGTTACTGAAGGTTTCTCTGGTTTACCATCGATTTGTCTGTAAAAAGAGAACATGAAGAGTATCAAGAAATAGAACTAATAATACGTCATACTAATCTCAGCAACTGTGGTAAAAGTACATCTTTTAAACACTACTTCCCTTAATATGTAACAATTTGGGGAGTGAATCCTAGAATGCTTTAAACTTATCTTTATTAAAAATAATAAAAATTTAACAAGCAGCACCTGAATGTCAATGCAGCATGAAGAATGTTTCAGCTCCTTAGAATTGCTCCTTCTTACCTGATTACATACATACCTCTGACTGTGGTTAAAAGAATATGGGCTGATGAGTCCAAGCCTTGGGTTCCAGTTCTGATCTCAAAGCAGTATCTGACTCTAAGTAACCAGATTGACTTTGGGCCTCATATTACTACAAATTTAGGGATACATCACTGATTTCTCCACCACATTAAAGCATCATAATGACCTTCTATTCCTTTACTCTGAGAGGTGAATTTGAACAGCAACGTTTAGCATGTAAGTTGGAAACGTTTTAAAGAAAAACAGATGGGAAGATATCTAGGCCACAGTAAGCACGCATTATGTATTTGTTAACAAATGACAAAACTGCATTAAAATTCTCTGTGTTCAGTTCTTCAAATATTCAATTAGTGTAGTGAGTATTAAACTGTTTGGACAAATGCAAAAATCAAAATAGATGTCTAGATTAAGCATAGAGAACCAACCAATCCCAGTATAAAGATCCTGTTCCTCTCAGCACCCAGTTTCCTTTGGAGAATCTACCTCTGGGAGTTCTCACACTGTGCCATGCCATCTTGTAGCCAATTACACACACTGTTCTCTGCCCTTAATGCCAGAATCAGCAGGAAACTCTAATGTCCTCTAAGACTCAGCACACAAATCATGTCCACTGCAAACCTATCCCTCTACTACTAAGATGGACAGTTAGTCTTTGATCTGTGGGTGCACAGAGTACATTTGCCACATTAAGCATAAAGATATGTGCACTTATTATATCTTCGCCACTAGCCTGGTGGCTATTTGAGGGAAGGTACTGTGTCTTAATCATCTTTCTAAGTGCCCCACACAAGATTTGGCAAATTGTATATGCTTAATACCTCTTCTGAATTAATGAACAAGTAAAGCAATGATGCTCAGTGCTAAGAAATCTATTTCAAACTAATGTCTTAATTCTTATATGTGATAATCAAAATGTTTTAAATTTTGAACGCTAATTACCTTTCAGTTTCCTGACTATAAAATTATGGCATGCACTTGTATGTTCATTGCAGCACTATCCACAACGGCAAAACTATGAAACCAACCTAGCTGCACCAATGATAGACTGCATAAAGGAAATGTGGTACACAGACGCCATCAAGTACTACAGAGCCACAAAAAAGAAGAAAATCATGTCCTCTGCAGCAACATGAATGCAGGTGGAAGCCGTGATCCTAAGTGAATTAATGCAGGGACACCAAATCCCACATGTTCTCACATATAACTGGAAGGTAGACGTTGAGTACAAATGGACCCAAAGAGGGAACGATAAACACTGGGGCCTGCTTGAGTGGTGAGGGTAGGAAGAGGGCGAGGACTGAAATACTACCTCAGGTGCTATGTCCGTTACCTGGGTGATGAAATAATCTGCACACCAAAGCCTCACAACATGCAAGTTATCCATGCAACAAACCTGCAGATGTACCCGACTCTAACAGTTGAAATTACTTTTTTTTTACGTATGGTAGAAAAATCTAATATGTGTTCTACTTGATTTTTTTCTGATTAGACATATGCTTAACCAAAATATTACTATGAAATACACATGAATAATTTAAAAATTCAGTTATCAGTATTCCAATAGCTAAAAAACACATGTTATTGACAACTTTAAAGCAGTTACATTAAGAATTCTAGATTTGTCTAATTGATAAAATAGAAAGTATATCTCTTTTGACATGTGAAAACTTCACCAACTGTGTCTCTTAAATACTTCTTGACTTTTAGCTGAAATATTTCATCCTATATATCTCCTGGACCCTTAAAATACTGACACACCACTATTGTAAAAAACTATGTTAGTTATATTCATTTATTTTCACTGTCCATTATAGAGCACTAAAGCAGATGCATAAAGAAAAGTTTTATCTTGCAAAAAATGAGTCTTAGTTGCTGCATGAATTTCAGGCTACATCAAGTACTGTTACGAAACAAAATCAAAACTTGAATGAGACAGCATTATTTGACATTTGGGTCTTTCCTCATTGTTATTTTTTAAAAATCTAATCCTTATGAAGACACAGCCCAATGTATTGTTTTTATTAATCTCTCCATGTAAGCCTCTTACACGAAACCAACTATGACACAAATCATAAAAATGTGATGGCAACCTCTATGTGTAAGAAAACTAAGTACAAAGTTATGTTCTTACATGTGAATCTTCCAATTGTTATATGCAATATAAAAGTTTTGTACCATTTTCTGTTTCATAATGTAGTGAAACAACATACCAATTTAAATGATGTATCATGTTTTACTCAAAGTAAGCTCTATGATAATAGGATCATTAAATACTTAATTTGTAGCTACCAACAAAATCCCAAAAGTTAAATGAATGAATGGTGAATATATAAATAAAACAATGAAATAAAAATGTTGGATAAGGCAACCAGTCCCTGAAAACATGTAAGAAGAAAAAAAATAGGTAAATTAATGCTATTAGTAAAATACCATATCAAAATACGTAAGTTATTCAGAAAATACAAGAGTCTTTCAGAACATATGACGATACAGAAGCCTGAATAAATGACAGGTTTTTCCTCTCAAAGTTTTAACATTTCATACCTAAAACCTACTGTTAACAGATTGCAATGTTTCTTTTTGCAAAAGATCACAAAAATAATTCTGAAGAAATCAATACCAAGAAATGTTCATGGTCAATGGAAATAAGAGATAAGGATCAGAAATTTATTCTAATGTAGTAGACTTAGGTCCTCTTATTACCAACTCTGTCTTAGCCAAATGTTAAAGCATTGTATGCTGCTTCAATGCAACTTTTGATCTGAAAGGACTTCTAATAGACCACAGAAAAGTCCAGTAAACTTCAACTCACTATAGTAATAGCTTTTGGTATTGGGGTCTTTTGCAGGGTAGGTGGTGGGAATCACTGTTTAATATTTTTTAGGGCTTTCTGAGTACTTTCAATAAAGTTGATTAAGTTAATTTATATTACTTTACTGTTTAAATTTCTAACTAACATGCAGCACTGGAAGTGGAAATATTATATACTTGTCATTAAAATATACATTCTTTAGACTAAACAACTATATTATATTTAAAGAATGATAAATCAAAGTTACAAGTTCAGCTTCATATATTACAGTCAGTCCCTTCAGGTACTAATGAGCTACACTCCTCTGCCTTTTTTTTAATTCCCCATTTTTAAAAGGTTAAGTCATGCCACAATTATTTTTTAGATCATTCTTTCATGGAGTGTAGTTGAGTCCACACAATTAAATAATAAGAACATGAAGTTGTCCTTTAATTTTTAATTTTTCCTGAGTAAACAGAAATGCCAAAAAGCCTATAGCTAAAAATAAGCTGAAGATGGAAAACTACAAATTACAGAACTTTTTTCCACATTGTATTTAACAGTGGGAGGATTCACATGTAAGAATAGAATTTTGCACTTAGTTTTCTTTCACATGGAAGTTACCATTGCATTTTTATTATGTATTTATATCACTTGTAGTTTAGACAGGGAAAAGGGAGTGTCACTTCATGCATGCTGTAATTATACATACGCTCCACAGCTTATGCTACATACCGAAGTTACATAATCCAAAGAATAGTAAGAAAAAAAGTAAAATACCTAAAAATTTCAAATATTTAAGGAATACATGTGGAAAATCTGAAAAGGATTTACAGATTTTAGTCCAACACATAATTACTCATTATGTGAGGGCTTATTAAGCCTTTCAGTAATACATACAGCTATGCTCTATGCTAGATAAATTTGATACACTTGACACTACAAAGGTCAATCAAAGGCATGTACCATTCTTCAAAGAAAATTTCATAGCAGCCTGAAAGTAATAGCTAGACTTACAGTAAAAGTACCTAATTCACTTTTAGGAAAATATGACTAAGCTACTTCTTTATTTTTTTGAGATGGAGTCTTGTTCTGTCCCCAGGCTGGAGTGCAGTGGCACAATCTCAGCTCATTGCAACTTTTGCCTCTCAGGTTCAAGTGATTCTCCTGCCTGAGCCTCCTCAGTAGCTGGTATTACAGGTACATACCCCCACACCTGGCTAATTTTTTATGTTTTTGGTAGAGAGGGGGTTTCACCATGTTAGCCAGTCTGGTTTCGAACACCTGACCTCAAGTGATCTGCCCGCCTTGGCCTCCTAAAGTGCTATGATTATAGGCGTGAACCACCATACCTGGCTGACTAAGCTACTTTTTTTAACAGTAAGATTTATTTCCTTTCAAATTACAAGGAATATCTTTTTGTATAATAGAAAAAGCTTTTTAGCTTTTCTATGGAAAGAAAAGCTGCAAACCCAGCAAATTTAAAAAAAAAATCAGATGAGAGCTTTCAGAGAAGAGTTTATCATTATGCATATGTCCCTGTGAAAAACAGAAATAGAATTTAAAAAAAAATTAACCCAACAATAAAGTAGCTTCCTATGTAAACTACATCGGAAACATGAATAGACAGAAAACAATCTAAAAATATTGCCAAACAAGTGTCATAAAGGTTTTATGGATATTAAAAATAAAATTTGTACAGTTATATACAGAAACAATGGCAAAACTATTAAGTGAAGATCAAGTCACTTACATTGCCTTTTCGTGAGGATTTTTTTTTAAATTCACTTTACATAATAGGTACAGGCTGAACATTCCTAATCTGAAAATCTGAAATCCAAAATGCTCCAAAATCCAAAACTTTTTGAGCACCAACATGATATCACAAATGGAAAATTTATCTTTTTTTTTCTTCTTTCCAACTTTTAGGTTCAAGGAGTACATGGGTGGGTTTGACAAACGGATAAACTGCATGATAAGGGTTTCATGTGCACATAAGTTTGTCACCCAGAAACTCAGCATATTACCCAAGGGGTAGTTTTCTAATCCTAATCCTCTTCCCATCCTCAAACAGGCCTTGGTGTCTATTGCTCCCTTCTTTGTGTCCACATGTATTCAATGTTTAGCTCCCACACAGAAGTAAGAACATGCAGTATTCGGTTTTCCTGTTCCTGCATTAACCCATTTATGCTGGAGTCTGCAATTTTTCCAGTGTGAAAAAATCAGACCTTGGCAATGACCTTGAGCAGTAGGATATAAAGAACTCTCACAGGCTTAGCATTCCAATAATGAAACACTTGGCATAAAGGAGTTAATTCAATTAGACAATGGACTCTCACTCTGTCTAGGTTGCTACAAAGGACATGATTTAATTGTTTTTAATGGCTGTGTACTATTCCATGGTGTTTATGTACCACATTTTCTTTATCCAGTCCACCACTGATGGACATTTAAGTTGATTTCTTTGCTATTGTGAATATTGCTGCAATGAACAGACAAATGCATGTGTCTTTATGGTAGAATGATTTATATTCCTTTGGTTATATACCTAATAATGGGATTGCTGGGGCAAATGGTAATCTAAGTTTTTTGAGGAATGGCCACACTGCTTACCACAATGGCTGAATGAATTTACACTCCAACCAGCAGTGTATAAGGGTTCCCTTCTCTCCACAACCTTACCAGCATGTTGTTTTTTGATGTTTTGATAATAGCCATTCCAACTGGTGTGAGATAATATCTTACTGTGGTTTTGATTTGCATTTCTCTAATTATTAGTGATATTGAGCATTTTTTCTTATGCTGTTTGGCCAAGTGTATGTCTTCTTTTGAGAAGTGTTTGTTTACATCCTTTTGATAACTGCTAGCCATATGCAGAAGATTGAAAGTGGACACCTACCTTTCTTTCACCATATACAAAAATCAACTCGAGATGGACTAAAGACAAATATAAAACCTAAAATTACAAAAACCCTGGAATAAAACCTTAGAACTACCATTCTGGACACTAGCCTTGACAAAGACTTCATGACAGACTTCAAAAGCAATGCAACAACAACAAAAAAATTGACAAGTGATACCCAATTAAACTAAAGAGCCTCTGCACAGCAAAAGAAACTATCAACAGAGTAAACAGAACCTATAGAATGTGAGAAAATATTTGCAAAATATGCATCTGACAGAGGTCTCATATCCAGAATCTATAACTCAAACAAATCAACAAGCATCTTTGCTTTCTGATGGTTTAACGTACACAACTTTGTTTCATGCCCCAAATCATTTAAATCATTGTAGTTTCCTATAATAATTCAGGCTATGTGTATAAGATGTAAATGAACATAAATGAATTTTGTGTTTAGACTTAGGTCTCATCCTCAAGATATCTCATTATGTCTATGCAAACATCCCCCCAAAAAGTCTAAAATCTGAAAAAAATAAAAAATCTGACACACTTCTGGTCCCAAGCATTTTAGATAATGGATACTCAACTTGTAATAACTTGTCTAAATTCTGAAAACTGTAGTAATGGTAATAAGAAAAATTGTGTCTGCTATACAGTACAGGATATTTTATTACCTTGTTTAAGCTATTAACCTTTTATAATACACCTTGATTCACTTTTTTAAAAAGTAGGAACATTCATCCATGAGAAAGGCAATGAAAAAATTTAAGTTAATTCATTCCTCCTTATATTAAAAAACTGAAATGTTTATATGTGACACTGAAATCTCCTAGTAACTGCAAAAGTCTAGGCTCTTTTATTTTTTAATTTATATGTAATAATTGTACATACTTACGGCATACAGAGTGATATTTTGATACAGGTATACAATGTGTAATGATTAATTCAGAGAAATCAGCATATCCATCACAAACATTTATCATTTGTGTTGTGAACATTCAGAGTCCTCTCTACTAGCTGTTTGATAATATATGATCAATTATTAGCTACAGTCATCCTACAGTACTACAGAACATTAGAACTTAATCCTTCTATGTAGATGTAGCTATAATTTTATATCCATTAACCATCCTCTACCCTATAAGCTCTTTATTTTAAATAACATTTTATATTTGAAATAGTCTCATGATCATGAATAAAAAACTTAAATATATCATTGCTTTTAATAATTAATAATTAATATCAAGAGCCAAAATAACTTTAAAATATAATCCAGATTCTCAAAATTATCATTAATAAATAATTCTCTACATAGATTATCTAAATAACATCTAAAATCAGTTGTAAGTTGTAATCCTACTGTCAAAATGAACTATTGCCAAAATGGTATTTGCATCTTAAATTATAATTCTTAAGCATGTGACAGCTCTCAAGAGGAAGTTACTGAAACTGTAATTCTAAGCCTGGTAAACTGTGGGATTTTCAAAGCTAGGCCTGAAGGAAGGTGGCATCACAGTCAAACTGGCAGTCAGGTGGTTTTTTTCCTTTCCTCCTAAACGAAGGAAAGGAAAAAACATTGGTGAAGACAAAAGAATGGTAAAGGAACACCATTCTTTGTTGAGGAGATTTTGAAGAATTGCCTTAAGCAATTATTCTGTTAACAAGGACGGCTTTAATAACAAGAAAAAAGAGCCAAAGTATTCTCCCCACCCCCTTTTTTAAAAATCAACTAGTACCAAATAAAAAAATCTGACCAAACTAATCAAAATCAAAGGAAAGGAAAAAGTACAAAATTCCCAATCTACCCAATTCCCATAATAGCCTCGAAATTATCACCATTTTAAATTACTTTAAAATGCTAGATGTCAAATGTGGGCATGCAAAACAGTTATCTAGGGAGGTTGTTAGAATACTGCTGGGCCCCACTCCTGCAGAGATTGTGCTTCAGTGGATCTGATAATGCGCATTTCTAATGAGGTCCCAGGTGAAGCTGCCCCACGGCTCCAAGGACCACACTCGGAATCCTATTCACATGCTATGGCTGCAGCACTACTGAGCCACTTTTCTGCTGCTGGACACTGATTTCCAAACATATGTTCCTATAATGTTTGAATGAACACTGTATATTATCAGAAATGACCCACAAACGTAAGGTTCTTGACATATATTGCCAATTGAATTTCCAAAACATGCTACCAATTTATACTGAACTCCTAACAGTGTATACAGTGCCATATACCTTGCTAGTGAGTTGGTGTCTAAACTGCTTATCAGTTAAAGCATTCTCTTTCATTTTTTTCCTGCATATAATTTTCTTATTTTTCATTTAAATTTATTATTGCTTATTTGACATAAAAGAGTTTGAAACCGAGAATAAGTTTTAATCTACTGATCTCTTTCTTGATACCTTCCATTGCTATTATGCTTAGAAAGTCATTTCTCACCAAAATAAAAATGTACAAATGCTGCTTTTAATTTTTATGATTTTTAACATTTGTTACTCTATCTTAATTTACTTTCATACAAAGATGAGGAACACATAATGGCACCACATTCTAGATATCAAGTTACATACATGAGACTCCATTTCTAGACTGTCTACTCTGTTCCATTTAAATGTCTACCAAATATTACATCAGTATGACATTGTTTCAAATACCACAGCTTTATCAATACATTTTTAACTTCTGGTGGAACAAGCCCCACAACATTATTCTTGATGGACAAACTCTAACCTAGTTTCACAGAGCTGTAAGATGGGTCTATGCCTATATCATAAGCTTGCTATGAGGTTTTAACAGAAAGCACCTAAATGAAGACACCTGGAAACTATAAAGAACTGCATAACTAAGTATAAGGTGCTACTTATATTTGACCACAGTATTATTGATGGCTTCTTCAAATAATAAATTCTCAAGCAGAGGTAAAAGTAAAATCAATAAAATGGAAGCTTACTAGTTACAAAAGAATACTTTTATGTCACACAAATACCAAATGGACTCAACAATGTTATAAACATTCCATAGGTACAAAATATTACTTCTAGCTCATTTGAGAGGAAAAGGAAAAACAAGTTGGTGTGTGTTTGCTAAACAAAAAAGAAAAGGGTGGTAAAGTGCTTCTTCAAGCAAGATTTTAGTTTCTTAGAGCTGTGTGACGGTTCATAAAGCTAGTTTCATGAATACAGTCCATTTAATTGCATTTCTTAACTGCTTTAATTAAATTTTACAGAACAAAGATATTGACAGAATAAGAATACAAACCAGAGGACCATTCCCCCCCATCAAAATGCACATATTAAATATATTGCCTGTCCTGACACAGGAGGAATTCCAGCAACAGAAAACATTACCATTCAGGGAAAAAATAAATATTTTACTAAGACAAATTTAGCAGGCCCTAGAATACCTTTATGATTCTCTGTACCATGATTGATCACCTGTATGGTACAGAGAATCACACAATTTTTTACCCAGTAGTAGGGACATTACAGAATATCTCTTCCAATCCCATCAATTGGACTAAAGCTCAAAGCTAGGTCCAAAAAACTCGAATTTTTGGTTCAATTAAATTTTAAACTTACTTTAGCAAATTAGTGGTTTCTTGTTCACTGTCTTGAGTTGTATCCAAAGAAAAAGCATCTGAGAGTTCGGATGAGTCTTGTTCTTCTGTTGGATGTGTCTGGGTTCCCAGGGAGCCACTGAAAATTTCTCTCTCCCTTTTGATCCCTTCTTCATGATGGTCACTGGGATTCTGTAAATTTTTCTCAGTTTTATCATGGTCATCTTTGAAAGAAGACTGCTTAGCTTCTCCTAGAGACGATTTTCCTGAGATATTGAATAAGTTACCAAGAAACTGAAAAAAGCTTTCCTTTGGCTGTCTGTCACTTTCTCCTATTTTGGTATCTGACGTGGAACTGGAAAGATCACATGCCTTTTTGGGATCTTCCTGAATTGGAAAAGTGACTGGCTTCTCAGTGTGGTTCCTTTTTTCCTCACTTTGGAGAATCTTTGAAAACAAAACAGACAATAACAAGCATCATCATTTAAATAAAGCAGACTGAGAACTATTACAAAACACACTCTGTAGACACCAGGGATACATCTGTGAATAAGACTAATGGCTTCCATCCTTTGGGCAGTTCACAATCTACTGAAGAACATTGTAAGCATGACCTTTAAAAAGCTATAAGGTAAATGTCATGAGGGGAGAAGTACTGCACACATGGGAACCCAGAACAGGAGTAACTAGTCCAAACCAAGGTAACTTGGGGAATGCTTCCTAGGGAAAGTGCACTCTTTGAAGGGGACAGAAAAAGTGACTATGTGATGCTTATGCATCTGTGTGTGTGTTTAGTGAGGTTTCAGCTCCTAAGGGAGTTTAATACGACTGGAGGTTAGGGTATGAAAATGACAGCAGTGAGAGGTAAATATGTAGAGAGAAGAGACCACAGTAAACCTTATGTGTACTTAAATTCAGCCTTTATTATTACAGAGCTAAGGGAGAATATTTCAAATACTTGGTACTGTAGATAAGAGCACCTCAACAGACCTCATCACTTCCGCATTATGTTAACCCATGAAGCTGGCACAATATGTAAAATTATTCAAGAAGATGAGGAAAAGACAGTAACACGGTACTTCAATTCAGAGAAAGAGCCCACTTGTGGGCCTTCAAGGTAAAATATTAACATTTTGTATCAAGTCCTGATACATAATGTTAATACAAACCACGGATAGCGTCTGGCATTCTTGAAGACAAACACTTCCAGAAGTCCATTTTGCCTGCTCATAATTCAGTTACTGGTAAAACAAACTCACATTAATGCATACTTTGTGTAAGGAAAAACAGAGCTGCTATATCAAAGAGCATGTTGGCATTCCACTTTGCACTATTTCCAGATTCTAAAAAGCTTTAGGCCCATGAGCCAACTCACCCTGCCTTCCAAACATGCTCACTCACATCCTTGTAAGAAGAATGCCCACCTTACAGTATCTGCCACTGGTTATGCTCACTAGCACTTATAAAAGAAAGGTCGCCGGGCGCGGTGGCTCAAGCCTGTAATCCCAGCACTTTGGGAGGCCGAGGCAGGTGGATCATGAGGTCAAGAGATCGAGACCACCCTGGTCAACATGGTGAAACCCCGTCTCTACTAAAAATACAAAAAATTAGCTGGGCATGGTGGCACATGCCTGTAATCCCAGCTACTAAGGAGGCTGAGGCAGGAGAATTGCCTGAACCCAGGAGGCGGAGGTTGCGGTGAGCCGAGATCGTGCCATTGCACTCCAGCCTGGGTAACAAGAGTGAAACTCCGTCTCAAAAAAAAAAAAAAAAAAAGGAAAGGTCAAGTGTGAGCCAGAAACAATCAGAAGACCAAGGCAAAACCACCTTAGGGCACTGCAGGTTCACGTGACAATATTTTGTCTTCAAGAAGGCAAGAACATCACAGTTATAATGTCATTCTTTCACCTCATTCCATGTTTTGGTCCAAGTTCAAATTAGTATAAAGAAGTATTTAACCACTAAAAAAGATTCAGCATGTGAAAGGTTGAGAATATGTTTAGAAGCTATTAACTCAGCAAACTGATTGCAAGCAAACTATCTAGATCTATATACATGTATTTTTTCTTTTTGACACAGAGTCTCTCTCTGTCACCCAGGTTGCAATGCAGTGGTGTGATCTCGGTTCACTGCAACCTCCGCTTCCTGGGTTCAAGTGATTCTTCTGCCTTAGCCTCCTGAGTAGCTGGGATTATAGGCATGTGCCACCACACTTGGCTAATTTTTGTATTTCTAGTAGAGATGGGGTTTCACCATGTTAGTCAGGCTGGTCTCGAACTTCCGACCTCATGATCCGCCTACCTCAGCCTCCCAAAGTGCTGGGATTACAGGCGTGAGCCGCCTTGCCCAGCTCACAAGCAAACAATATTTTTAAGTTTGTTCCTACCTTCGTGTCAAAGGGGATTTCTGAGTAAGCACATGACATTTTTTGATGTGTTAGGATTTAATATATCTTGTGAGCCTCTACATTTAGAATATCAACAGCCTTCTGGAGACACTACAGATCTCACCTCTCACCAGTTTCAACTACAATTTTAATTCCACTTGTCTCCACTTCACCTGTCCAACGTTCTGCTCATTCTGACAGCTGGCACTATAAGTCACCTGTGCCCTCTACTCATATAAGCAGCATAAACAACCTCTCAGTTTGGCAGCAGAAGACACGCCAGTTGACATTTTGAAAATGGTCATTTATATGAAAGATACATATTTTTGTTAATAATTTGATTTGCAATTTTTAGCCTCAGTATTTCTCCCTGGGTCAAAAACAACATCGGAACATGATAAGAACAGTGTTTAGATCTTTCTATAAGTAGTATGAAGTGGCTGCTCATCTTATGTAGCCACTTGAAGAAAGTAAACTACAGGCTGCTCATTAAAATATCATAAATACTCTTAAAATGCTTTAGAAATTTGCAAAAGAGTCTTATGTAATCTAGGCAATGGTTTAAAAGAAGAAAAATGAACAAGATCACCACTTTCAACTTCATTAAAATGTCAAAACAGTAATTTTTGTCAAAAAATGTATTTATCTCACTAATATTTTTACTTGCTCATTCCTTTCAAAGTGTAAAAGGTTGCTTTCCAAATGAGAAAGATATATTTTGTGAAATTAATAAAAGATTTTACATTTAACCTTTTAAAGTTGTATACAATTTTTTTAAAAATCATGTTTCTCCTTCCCCTCAACTATCTGCTTCGTTGCTATTCCAGAATCCTTATAAGTTTACTAAAGAGTATTTTTAGTTCCCTTAAATGTTTTAGTTGATTAATTTTTCCCTCATAATCTTATGAGAAATGTATATTAGTAACTAAAACACCTTCAACAACAAAAAAGTTTCTGCATTTACAAACAAAACCAGATGAAAAAATACACTGCTATTCAAAGTAAACACCTGCAATAAATTATGTATTTATAGAATTAAAATTTTAAGTTTGATCCAAAGAAGCTATTCTTCATCCTCAACCTGGACAAGTTCAGCCTGCCTACCGGCCCTCATTATGTGGGCCCTATATCTGTCTGCCAACAGGACTGTCTACCATTATAACGAGGAGTGAGCAGAATGAAAGCACTCAGGACTCAAGCAAACACTAAGAAAATATGCATTCTAGTTGCTCTCCAAGATTTTGGTATAATATATAACATATGAATGCTACTGATGAAGGCATATGAATCTTTGGAATTTTCAATGTTTTTCTTTCACGTTCAATATGTTGTAACGCAGTACCCCTAGTCCAAATGCATTTATCTGTCTACTCTCTTTGTTACGTTAGGTCCCAATACAACAAAATACAGAAAAGCATTATGTATAGTGATTAATAAGATTTAGCTGCAGTCTTCAAGAAGCTTATAATCTAGGAAAATACTCATCATTGTATTAGTATCACTGTGGGGGGCTCATAAGAGATATGTACACAATGGAAGCCATAATTAACTAGTGGGGATGTAGAGAAATGATCTTCTTTGCACAGAAGATAACATTTGAGCTTAATTCTGAAGAGTGTTAAGAGCATTCTAGACACAAGCCATGGTGCACACAAAGACACATAAGTTTGAAATATGTTTACCACGGCATAGATGTGGCTGAAGAAGATTGGAGCACAGAGGATAAAGAGTTTGATAAGATACCAGTTAGAAGTGCTGTAATATGGTCACAGATAGCTGAGTTATCTAAATTGGACAACAATTTGAGTAGGTAAGCAAAAAAAAAAAAAAAAATAGAAAAGAAAGGACATGGAAAAAAAAAAGGGAGGTGAGAATTGGGGCTCTGGGTGAAAGGAAGGTAGGGCAGCAAACTATTTAGTTGTCAAACATGAAATTTTTGGTCCCTTGATACACAAGTTGACAGTCTGATATAAACAGAAATACAACTGAAGAATGCAGTTTAGCAATACACAATGTATGCAGGAAAAAAAGAGTAATTACCAAAAGAGCCCTATAGAAAAGATAAATAGGCAAAAACAGTGAAAAGAAGAAACCAGTGAAAGAGATGGAGGTCAAAACCAGGCCAGGTTAGTCTCTCTAGGATACCACAGATCTCCAAAGAAATAAAGAACACTTCAAAAGGCAGATGGGAGTAAAGAATGCCAAACGGCACTGTGAGCTCAAGGAAGATGACGAATATCCTCCTCATTGGTCTTCTAAAACATCAACCACACAGCCACTTTGGGAATTTTGCCTTTGGTTTTCTCTCTTCTTAGAATGTTCATCCCCCAGATACCGATATGACTTACTCTTGCCTCCTTCAGACCTTTACTTGAAAGCCACCTCGTCAATGAAAATTCTCTCAGCATGATCTAAAATAGCAGACCCTGCACTGTAAAACTGCCAATCCTCCTTGCTTTATTTTTTCTCCTTGTACTTACTATTATAGTAAATACACACACATCACATACCTACAACATTTAATATGTGTTTCTTCCTTTAGGATGTAACATCCACAAAGGCAAAGATTTTTGTCTATTTTACTCACTGCAGAATCCCTACCACCTTGAAACATGCCTGATAATACGAGGAGCTCAAACGTTTCTCAGTGTAATAGATGAAGAAATTGAAAAGCCCTAAGAATGCAGGAGAAATAGTCATAACAGTTCAAGAATTCATAAGTTCAGTCCAAAACCTGAGGTGCTAAATAGTGAGTAGCTAGCAAGGAAACAGGAATAGTCAGAAGTAGACAGGAAACCTTTTCAGAGATTTTATACTAGATTTTGTCAAAGGCGTTTTAAGTTCCAAGACAGAACTTACTGCATCAGCTACGCTTGTTGGAAAGGGAGTGACTACGGTATAAAGGGATGGATGACAGTTTCCAGAAGGAAAGGCAGGAGGTGAGGATATGAAGAGAATAATATAATTCCTAATGCTCCTAATAAAGACAAACCATTAACATTGGAGAGAAGGACATTTTCTCTACCAAGTAAAGTGGCAAGGAGAGTGGCTAAAGCCTTATAAATTCTGTAAGTGAAAAGACAGTAAGGTCCAACAAGTGGCTCTGACCTCAGTAAAGTGAAAGGGGAGGAAAGCTGAAGAAAAAACATAAAGGTAGAGCTAAGATTTGGGTTCTCAACATTTAGAGCATTTGAAACAATGTTTCTGGGGAATCCAACCCCCAATGAACAGGTTAAAACTATGTAAACAAAAAAGGAGGTAGGTTCAATGTAACTTTAAAGTATTTATTAATTCAATGAGTAACCACAAGACACTACTCTAGGTGTTTAGATGCAACAGTGAGAAATGCACCAAAATCCTTTCTTTTATGGAACCCACATTCTAGTGATGTCTGAACTTTTTTGCAGGTCTAATTAGCATTATTTTGTCACCTCCTTAAGCAGCCTTTGGCATGTGATGGGTGTTGTGGCAACTGGTATAGCAAACAAGATCAACGTGTAGACAATGCTGCCCTGCCCCTTGAGCAGTGAGACTGCTAAGCATCACATGTGCACTACCCCAACAGGGCCCAAAAACAGGCTGCCAGGAGCCCGACACTACCAGTGACTGTGGCCTCTTCATCAGTAGAACTGAATGGCATACACGCACCACCCAGAAACTGGTAACAGGCCTGCCAGGTGACTACTGTCACTGATGATACTGCTCCTAGCAAAACCAAGCCATATCACTGTCTCCACAGACCCACATAGTCAAGGCCACCGAGGCACTCACAGATGTTGACAGCCAAAAAAAAAAAAAATTATATTGTGACTACTCTACTGTGCCTAACTAGAACCAAATCCAAAGCCAGACACCCTGTATGACATCTACCAGAAAAAATCTTTCCCTACAAAAGCTACTCCATAAAATTGAAGGAGATACTCATTCCACCAGATGTAACAATGCAGGGACACATGAAACATGAGAAAGCAACAAATGTGACACAAAGGAATACAATAATTCTCCAGTGACAGACAACCAAGAACGGAAGAATCTATGAAATGCCTAAAAAAGAATTCAAAATAATGATCTTAAGGAAATTCAGCAAGATAAAAAAAAATGCAGATAGACAATTCAATAAAATCAGAAAAACAATCTATGATATGAATGATAAAGTCAACAAGATAAGTACCATAAAAAAACAAATCTTCAAGCTGAAAAATTCAGTGAATAAAATATACAATGGAGATTATCAATAATAGATTAGATCAAGCAGAAAAAACTTCTGAACTTGAAGAAAGGCTTTTTTAAATACTTCAATCAGACAATAAAGAAGAAACACTTTTTAAAATGATCCAATCAAACAATAAAAAGGAATAAGGAAAGCCCAGGAAGAAAAGAGATGGGAAAAGGCATAGAAACCCTGTTTAACGAAATAATAGCTAAAAAGTTTCTAAGTCTTGGAAGAATATAGACATCTAGATCCAGGAAGCTCAAAAGTCCTCAAATAGATTCAACCTCAAAAGGTCCGTCCCGAGGCACATTATAGTCATAAGTCAAAAGTCAATAGAGAATTCTAAAAATAGAGAAAAGTGTCAAGTCACATACAAACAAATCTCTATCAGAGTAACAGCATAACAGCATATATCTCAGCAAAAACCTTATTTTCAAGAAAAGAATGGAATGATATATTCAAGTTGCTGAAAGAAAAAAAAAAAACTCAACTAAAAACATCATACCCGGCAATACCATCCCTCAGAAATGAAGGAAAAATAAAGTCCTTTCCAGACAAACAAAAACTGAGAAAATTCATCACCACTAGGTAGACTTTAAAGAAATGCTTAAGGGTGTCCTACATTTGGAAGCAAAACAATAACTACCATCATAAAACTATAAAAGCATAAAAGCATAAAGCTCACTGATAAAGAAGATACATAAATGAGATAAAGTAATCAAACCTTATCATGATGGAAAACCACAAAGATAAGCAATAAGGAACAATGCATATATACAAAATGATCAGAAAATAATTAACAAAATGATAAGAGTAAGACCTTATCTATCAATAATAACCTTAAATGTAAATGGTTAAATTCCCCAATGAAAAGATATAGCTTATCTGAATGAATAAAAAGCCCAGGACTCAACTATATACTACCTACAAGAAACTCACTTCACATATCGAGACACACACAGAATGAAAGTAAATGGATGGAAAAAGATATTCCATACAAATGGAAGCCAAAAACAAACTACAAGTCAAAAACTGCAAAAAGAGACAAAGGAGGTCATTATATAATGATAAAGGGATCCATTCAGCAAAAGGATGTAAAACTTGTAAATATATATGCACTCAAGACAGGAACACCCAGATATAAAAAGCAAATAGTATTAGACCCAATGGGATAGACCCCAATATAATCATCGTTCGGAACTTCAAAATCCTACTCTCAACTTTGGACGTATCTAGACTAAAAAAAAAAAAAAAAAAAAAAAACTTTAGGAAATAGCAGATTAAATTTCACTATAGACCAAATAGACCTAACAAACGTTTATACAAATAGCTGCAGAATACACAGTTTTCTTATCAGCAAATGGAATATTCTTCTGAACACACTTTAAGGCCACAAATTAAGTTTCAACTTTTTTTTAAAAATGAAAATCATACCAAGTAATTTTTCTGACCACAATGGAATAAAACTAGAAATCAGTAACAAAAGAAACTTTGGAAGCTGTACAAATACATGGAAATTAAACAATATGCTCCTGAATGACTAATGAATCGATAAAAAAGAAGATAATTAAAAAATTTGTTTCAACAAATGAAAGCAGAAACACAATATACAAAAACCTATAGGATACAGCAAAAGCAATAGAAGAGGAAAGTTGATAGCAACAAACATCTACATCAAAAAAAAATTTTTTATTTCAAATAAACAACCTAACAATACACCTCAAGAAACTAGCAAAGCAAGAATAAGCCAACCCCCAAATTAGAAGAAATAATCAGAGCAGAAATAAATGGCATTCAGACTAAAGTTTAATACAAAAGAGCAATGAAACGTAAAGTTGTTTTTTTATAAAAATAAAATTGATAAACCATTAGACTAAGAAGAAAAAAAAGACCCAAGTAAAAGCAGAATTGAAAAAGGAGACATGACTGATACCACCATAATACAAAGGATCATCAGGAACTTTTATGAATAATGATACGCCAACAAATCAAAAAAACCTAGAGGAAATGAATACATTCCTGGACATATACAATCTACCAAAATTGAAGCAAGAAGGAATTGAAAACCTGAACAGACCAATAATTAGTACCACAGTTGAATAAGTAATAAAGTCTCCCAACAAAGAAAAGCCCAAGACTGCACAGCCTCACTGCTGAATTCTAATAAACTGTTAAAGAGCACCAATTATTCTCAAACTATTTCAGAAAAATGAAGGAGACAGAATTCTCCAAAAATTCATCATGCAAGACCATCATTATCCTGATACCATAACCAGACATGGGGACACGGACACACACACACACACACACACACACACACACACACACACACACACTACAGGCCATTATCCTACAATAACAAGATGCAAAAATCTTCAATAAAATACTAGCAAAGCAAATTCAACAGCACATAAAAAAGATTGTGTACCACGATTAAGTGGAAATGATGCAAAGAGAGTTCAACATACACAACTCAATAAACATCATATCAACAGAATAAAAGATAAAAATCTTTTAATCATCTGACACAGAAAAACATTTGATAAAATTTATTATCCCTTCATAATAAAAACTCTCAACAAATAAGTATATAAAAATGTATCTCAATGAAATAAAAGCCATATATGACAAATCCACTGGTAACATCATACTAAATGTTGAAAAGTTAACACTTTTCCTCTAAGATCTGGAATAAGATAAGGATGCCACTCTTACTACTTTTATTCAATATAGTTCTGGAAGTCCTACCCAGAGAAATCAAACAAGAGAAAGAAATAAAACACATCCAAACTGGTAAAGAGGAAGTCAAACTATCACTGTTGGCTGATATGGTCGTATTTCTAGAGAACCCCAAAGACTCATCCAAAAAGCTCCTACATCTGATATGTGAATTCAGAAAAATTTCAGGATATAAAATCAATATATACAAATCAGTAGCACTGCTACACCCCAACAACGACCAAGCTGAGAAACAAATCAAGAACTCAGTCCATTTTACAACAGCTGCCAAAAACAAACAAACAAACAAACAAAAAAGCCTTAAAAAGATCTCTACAAAGAAAACTACAAAACACTGCTGAAAGAA
This sequence comes from Sapajus apella, assembly GCF_009761245.1. Classification (NCBI taxonomy): domain Eukaryota; kingdom Metazoa; phylum Chordata; class Mammalia; order Primates; family Cebidae; genus Sapajus; species Sapajus apella. The sequence continues at coordinate 46,302,697 of NW_022436948.1, read as the reverse complement.
ATCATCGATGACACAAACAAATGGAAACACATCCCATGCTCATGGATGGGTAGAATTAATATTGTGAAAGTGTCCATACTGCCAAAAGCAATCTACAGATTCAATGCAATTCTCATCAAAATACCATCATCGTTCTTCATAGAACTAGAAAAAACAATCTTAATATTCACATGGAATAAAAAAGAGCCTGCATAGCCAAAGCAAGACTAAGCAAAAAAACAAATCTGGAGGCATCATGTTACTTGACTTCAAACTACACTATAAGGCTATAGTTACCAAAACAGCATGGTACTAGTATAAGATAGGCATGCTGACCAAAGGAACAGAATAGAGAACCCAGAAACAAAGCTGAATACCTACAGCCAAATGATCTTCAACAAAGCATACAAAAAGAAAGTGGGGAAAGGACATCCTATTCAACAAATTGTGCTGGGATAATTGGCAAGCCACATGTCAAAGAATGAAACTGAATCCTCATCTCTCACCTTATACAAAAATCAACTCAAGATGGATCCAACACTTAAATCTAAGACCTGAAACCATAATAATTCTAGAAGATAACATCCATAAAACTCTTCCTGACATTGGCTTAGGCAAAGAATTCATGACCAAAAACCCCCAAAAGTAAATCCAACAAAAAACAAAGATAAATACATGGGACCTAATTAAACTAAAAAGCTTCTGTATAGCAAAAGAAATAATCAGTAAACAGATAACCCACGGAGTGGGAGAAAATCTTCACAAACCATGCATCTGACAAAGGATTAATATCTGGAATCTACAAGGAATGCAAACAAATCAGCAAGAAAAAACAAATAATCCCATCAAAACGTAAGCTAAGGACATGAATAAAAAATTTTCAAAAGAAGATATACAAATGGCTAACAAACATATGAAAAAATCCTCAGCATCACTAATTATCATGGAAATGCTAATCAAAACACAATTGTGATACCACAATATTTAATTATGGTAAGAATGACCATAACTAAAAAAATTAAAACATCATGGATGTTGACATGGATGTGATAGAAGGAGAACACTTTTACACTGCTGGTGGGATTGTAAACTAGTACAACCATTATGGAAAACAGTATGGAGGTTCCTTAAAGAACTAAAAGTAGATCTACCATTTGATCCAGCAATCCCAGAACTGGGTATCTACCCCGAGGAAAAGAAGTCATTATATGAAAAAGACACTTGCACTTGCATGTTTGCAACAGCACAATTCACAATTGCAAAATCATGGAATTCGCCTAAATGTCCATCAGCCAATGAGTGGATAAAGAAAACGTGTGTGTGTGTGTGTGTGTGTGTGTGTGTGTGTGTGTACACACACACCATGGCATACTACTCAGCCATAAACAGGAATGAAATAATGGCATCTGTAGCAACTTGGGTGGAGTTAGAGGCCATTATTCTAGGTGAAGTAACTCAGGAATGGAAAACCAAACATCATATGTTCTCACTTACAACTGAAAGCTAAGCTAGGAGGATGCAAAGACATAAGAATGATAACGGACTCTGGGGACTTAGGAGGAAGAGTAGGAAGACAGTAAGGGATAAAAGACTACACAATGGGTGCAGCGTACACTGCTTGGGTGATACGTATACCAAAATCTCAGAAATCACCACTAAAGAACTTATCCCTGCAACCAACCACCACCTGTGCTCTCAAAACTATTAAAATAATTTAAATAAATAAAAATGGGCAATTAATCTGAATAGACATTTATCAAAAATGACAAATAATCAACAAGTATATGAAAAATGCTCAACATTGCTAATTATCCAGGAAATGCACTTGAAAACCACAATGAAATACCACACCCCAGTTAGAATGGCTATTAACACAAAGACAAAAAGTAGCAAATGCTGGTGAGGATGCAGAGAAAAAGGAACTGTTATATACTGTTGGTGGGAATACAAATTGGTACAATCATGGAAAACAGTATGGCGGTTGCTCCAAAAACCAAAAATAAACTACTATAGGATCCAGCAATCCCACTTCTAAATATACATTTAAAGAAAAGGAAATCAGTATGTCAAACAGATATCTGGACATCCATGTTTACTGCAGTGCTATTTACAACAGCCAAGTGTGGAATTAACTTAAGTGTCCAGCAACAGATAAATGGAAGAAGAAAATGTGGTTTATGTACACACAATGAAATACTATTCAGCCATAAAAAAGAAAGAATCTCCATCATTCGCAACAATGCAGATGAGCCTGAAGGACATTATGCCAAGTGAAATAAGTCAGGAAGAAAAAGAAATACTGCATGATCTCACTCACATATGGAAGCTAAAAAAGTTGATCTCGTAGAGGTAGAATGGTGGTTACTAGAGGCTGGGAAGGGTAGAGGAGAGGGGGATAAAAAGAGGTTGGTTAATGGATACAAAATTTAAGCTAGATAGGAATAAATTCTAGAGTTCTATAGCACTTTAGGGTAACTATAGTTAACAATTATTTATTGTGTATTTTTAAATAGCTAAAAGAAAAAAAATGGAGTGTTCCTGTGAAATGATACATGTTTGAGGTTATGGATATGCTAATTACCCTGATTTGATAATTAAACATTATATGCATGTATCAAAATATCACTCAGTACAGCATGGATATGTGCAATTATTTCTCAATTTTTATGTGTCAATTTTTTCAAAGCACCTGAGTAGAAAACACAGAATGGCCGGGTAATTCTTCCTTTACTGTCTCTAGCCCCTGACTTGGTCCTCCTTTCTACCCCAGACTTTGACTTCATTGTGCACAACAAAGACACCCTGACTCCCCACCCCACCTGGGTTCCTTGGCACTCTCAACTCAAACGCCCCCCACTTCCACTCCCCACTTTCCTGTCCATTTCACTAACCCTCGCCTTCGTCTTGACACATAACTGTGCCGCCTCGGACTCTGCAATTCAGGCATTCCCCAGTTTTCACACCTGCTCATCTTTCCAGCTCCTTTACCCAATTGTCCTGGGTGTACCCATAACACCAGTTCTCCTGCCTCATCACAACTTCTGTCCTGATTCTTACTCTGTCCATTTCAGTTCCCAAAAATGTTCCTATCTTTTCTATCCAGATCTCAAATACGGCCAATTACCTCAAAGCCTCTTTCTTTTGCTCCTTGGTCGTGCCTATCAGGAAAACTTCAGATTTCTCTTTTCCAAATAGGTGAATGAGTCTCACTTTAAACATGTGCAGGGATATGCAGAGCTATACAGATTCAGGATGCCAATCATTCATGATTTACAGCTCCAGCACAAAATCCGTCTGCAACCCCCCATTTTTCACAGCAGCGATTTCAACCCTTTCTCATATTCTTTTAGCCATCCCCTCAACTATCCCATTTATTTGCTCAGAAAACTATCAGAAAGAGTATGTCAGAAGAGCTCAGAAAGTCTTGTTTTTTTCAGAGAGACCCTCCCTCACAGTCCTGACTCCACCTCCCCTCTACCTACATCACAGCAGCAGCAGCAGCAGCAGCATCTAGCCCACTTCCTTCACTGGCCGTTGCAATGAAAGGAGGAATGATTCCACCTCCCAAAGCTAATTCCTCCACTAGGCACCAGTTCATAATCCTTGGTGTCCCTCAGGAACCTCAGTTGCTGATCTGGCCCTTCTGCGAGCTTCTACCATTCAAAAGTATATCTAGGGACAGGCTTCTCCTTTGTCCTCATCACTAAGCTCCTTAGAAAGGAGTTACCAACCCTCCCCGTCTTCTTTCCCTTTACTCCCATCACTTCCTAAGTCCCAATAATCAGGCTGTCTCCCCAATAATGCTAACCATGACTTTTCAGAGATACCATTCTAATGACTAATCAATCCAGTGAACTGTTCTTCTGTCCTGATCTTATATGATGTGTCTGCAGAATGTGAGACTGAATCTCTTCCTGAAAACCATTATTCCTTTAGATTCCATGGGATCACTCTGAGGTTTCCCTTCTGAATATTCTTTCCATCTCTTTCCCATTCACTTATTATAGGCACCCCTTATGTAACACACTCCTCTAATTTCCAGCCTAGACCAGCTTTTCCTGCATGCCCTTATGAAATCTATTTCCCACAGACTCGAATATTCAAATGATCCTCATATTTGTATCCCCAGCTCAGACTCCTAAACTGTCAACCAGACACCTGTCTCCATACCTGGGTGCTTTACTGGACCTCAAACTCAAAATATCCCAAACTGAACTTGGCCATGCTGTCTCATTTTTTCCTTCTTCTAGAAGGTATAAAATTCCCACTTGTTAAAGTCAGACAAAACATCGGGACACCATCACCAAGACCTTGCCCCTAGCATAGTGTTATCAGTGGTCTAACTGATAACATCTGTTATCAGTTCCACATCTGTTATCCCTCACGCTATTCTCCAGACAAAAGCCACAGCAATCTTCTAGAAGCCAAATATGATCATTCTTAAAGCCCTCCAAGCCAGGCATGGTGGCTCATGCCTGTAATCTCAGCACTTTGGGAGGCCGAGGTGGGCGAATCACCTGAGGTCAGGAGTTCAAGACCAGCCTGGCCAACAAGGCCAAACTCCATCTCTACTAAAAATACAAAAATTAGCCGGGCATGGTGGCAGACACCTGTAATTCCAGTTACTCAGGAGGCTGAGGCAGAAGAATCGCTTGAACCCGGGAGACAGAGGCTGCAGGGAGGCAGAGGTTATACTGCACTCCAGCTTGGGCAACAAGAGCAAGACTACAACTAAAACACACACACACACACACACACACACACACACACACACACACACACCACCCTCCAATGGCTGAGTTTTGCCATCAGAATAAAATCCAAGCTCCCTGGCATTGTCCTCAAGGTCTTGGTGGATCTAGCCCCCGTGCCTTACTCTAATTATATCTCTCACCACTCACAATGCTTGCAATACCTACTGTCTTCATAAACATGACTATTCATTCTCTTCTCCTTCCTCTCTCCCTTCCTACCTTTCTCTTTCTCACATTATCTTTGCACAGTGCTATTACCACTGCTGGGACTTATCCCTTGTTCTCTTTGCCTGGAAAATTCCTTCTCCAATTCAAGTTTTTCCAGGATGGAAATTACATTTACGTTCTTCCAGTGTGTAGCTCTAACATCCTATGTCTCCTTTGACACCACAGGATATAGGGAAACAATAATCTTACATACGTTCACCGTGAATAGGACTATTACCTAAATTATTCACAGTTACTAAAATTTGGCATTCATAAACTAAAACCCACTCCTTATTAAATAATTCTAGTTAATGTTCTACTAAGACATCTAGCCGCCACATATTACTTGGAAAAGTTGCCAAAAGTTGAAATTCCACCACCAATACTTGATATACCCGATTTTGAGAAAAATGCTTTATCAATTTATTATTGTTACTATCTTGAGTTATAGCTTAAATTATGTTTTTTGAGATGAAGTCTCTGTCACCCAGGCTGCGATGCACTGGTGCAATCTTGGCTCCCCACCTCTGCCTCCCGGATTCAAGTGATTCTCCTGCCTCAGCCTGCCAGGTAGCTGATATTACAAGCACATGCCCACCATGCCTGGCTAATTTTTGTATTTTTAATAGAGATGGGATTTTATCATGTTTGCCAGGCTGCTCTTCATCTCCCGATCTCAAGTGATCCATCAGCCCCAGCCTCCCAAAATGCTGGGATTACAGGATGATGCTAAAATCTTAAAATCAGTGCCTTTAATAATGGATTTCATTTGTGGTGGACTGTCTGATTAACTCCTTAGTGACTACTGATATATATTCATATCAATATTTTTCAATAAATAGATTTTACAAGTTATGTTAAGGTATAAAGAAGAACTGTTTATACTCCTATTGTTAAAGTAATGTTGCTTCAAAGATAACATCAGATCGTTATCACAGAATTATTCTTTTCACTAGATAATGACAACAGGCAAGGTATGTGGGCAACCACTTTGCCTAAATGTAGCTGGTTATGGTTTAAAATAACAAGCTATTTGCAACTTTTATATCATCATAAAGCATCATAAGCATCAGTGTTAGGATCAGTTCTAAGATGTAATTAATAAGTTATTACTAAGATTATTTTTAAAGCTAAAATTTTACCTTCTAAAATTGTTCTGGTATAGAATCAGAGTTATATCTGGGGTGTTACCTTCTCTGTTTTCAAATCCATATAATTTTTAATAAAGAGATATATATAGCACACTAAGTGCCCTTAACCACGGTGGGTGACCCAAAACAGTTACCTCTCATGTATCTCAGAGAAAACATATGGGTGAAAATGCTGATCTAAATAAGAAAAGTATGAGTTATACCATATAAATGGGTATGAATATGAAGGAGGGGCTGTTGACGGGCCTTAGTGCAATGAGAAGGGAGGTAAAATACTAGATTCATTCCCAGGTGCCAAGATTGGGTAGTGTGGTGGTACCTCAAGAAATAGCAGGAAGTTAAAATTGTTCAACTTTGAGTGTGTCAAACTATACTCAGGGACATCTGAGAGGAGAGGTCCATCAAAGAGCTGGCTTTATCACCCTGGAGCTCAGAAGATATGCTGGGGTAAAGGCACATACATGAGCTACTCATTGGCTAAGATGCAGGTAGAAATCAAATCAACCAGGGCAGGTATATAAAGTGAAAAGAGAAAGGAACAAGAAAAGGAATGAGAAGAAAGTCATTCCCTCCTGTTACGATAGAAGTATTTCAGCAAAAGCACGGGGCCAGAACAATAAATGCTTTCGATTCTCTAAGAGCTTTCTGGGGCCCACTCTCATGTTCCCGAATCCATATTTGACACCTATAAAAGCAAACTTTCTCATAAAAATCTAGAGTACATACATGATCCTTCATACTCAGTTTCCATATTGATAAGATATTCCATGATACCACAATGTAGGACCATTCCAGTTATGGATGGTACCTTACAACACAGTCAATTTAATAACTATAAGATGTCAAGTCTTCAAACTACCATCAGCCACAATGATAGGCTTAAGCCTGGCAGTCCATTTGGTCATGTGGACAGCACGGTAACACAGTACATTTTCCATTTCGGGTACTCCAATAGCACTCACTTTTTTTTTTTTTTTTTAAGAAGCAATCAAGAGGCAAGATTTTGACTTCCAGCTAAAGTAGAATATGGTATGCCTTCTTGTATATACCTTATTCTCTTTTTTCTTTTTTTTTTTTTTTTTGAGGTAGAGTTTCGCTCTTGTTACCCAGGCTGGAGAGCAATGGCGCGATCTTGGCTCACCACAACCTCCGCCTCCTGGGTTCAAGCAATTCTCCTACCTCAGCCTCCTGAGTGGCTGGGACTACAGGCGTGTGCCACCATGCCCCACTAATTTTTGTATTTTCAGCAGAGACGGGGTTTCACCATGTTGATCAGGATGGCCTCAATCTCTCGACCTCGTGATCCACCCGCCTCGGCCTCCCAAAGTGCTGGGATTACAGGCGTGAGCCACCGCGCCTGGCCACCTTATTCTCAAACATCATACAGTATCAGTATTTCAAATATCTGCTTTCTATACTATTCATCCAGAATAAATTACCATTTTCAAGCAAAGATTTACAGGATTTCTACGTTTTAGCCAGACTTTGTATGGCAAGAAGGCAATCATTTTACTGAGTACCTACTTTATGTCAGGCATTGTACAGTACTTTACATGTTATCGCAGTTCACTCCAAAACACCTCTATGAAATATGGACCCGCCCTACTACAGATCAATAAACCAGGGTTCAGAGACATTAAATACATTTCCCAAAGTTACCAAGCCACCACCTGGAAGATCTGGGATTTAAGTCCAGGCATATCTGGTTACAAAGACTGTGTTCTTTCCATCATTACACATGTAATTTCAAAACTATGCCAAGGAGGTGCCAGGAATGGCAGAGGCAGAGAATAGGGGCTGACTGTGAAGCTCCAGGCAAATCATTCCCGCCATCATCAGGAAAACATGTTGTAATCTATTTACATGTGGGGTTGCAAGTACAATGGCTGTTGGGGTAGGGGAGCTCTTTGTCTGAAAAAGAGACGTATAAAAATCTGTGTGTTAAACTAACATGATATTGCTGCAACTATTTGCATTGCTGAGAAAAGAAGACAGTAAGCAGCAGGAGCAATGGTGTATGCCTGTCGCAGTCCCAGCTACTCAGGAGACGGGGTGAGCAAATTGCTTGGGCCCAGGACTTTGAGGCCAGCCGGACATAGCAAGAACTGTCTGTTAAAAAAGAAACAGGCAAGGCACGGTGGCTGATGCCTGTAATCCTACTACTTTGGGAGGCCAAGGCGGGTGGATCATGAGGTATAATTTTATATAAGGCAGATGCCATGCTATGGAGAAGATGCATAATAATCATTGATGTATGAGGCCCGGGTTGGAGGCTCTATAACCTGTGGTCCAGGTATAATCATTTTATTTAGCTCACGGCTCATATCTAGAAAAGGACTTGGTGACATAGTTCTTTTTATGTTTTAATAGGATTTCTTTTTGATAAATGAAGCTTATAAATATAGCTTATAAATTCAGTACACAAATGGGAAGAATCATGGCACATAATTCCCTCTGAATTCTCTTGCCTCTGTTCATTACCATTGGGAGTTGTGTCAAGTGACTTAACCTGAGATTCACTTTGATCAACTATATAAAAAAGGATACAAATTCTGCTTAACACTGGATAGAATATACACATTGATTTTTTTTTCTCTTGAACAAAATACTCTAAAATGACAGCAAAAGGGTGTGTTTTTATTTTGTTTTGTTTTAGTTATAAGTACAAAGACAGGAACAGAATAGATGTAACAGCCGATACAGTTTGAATGTTTGTCCCCTCACATTGAGACATAGTCCCCAGTGCTGGAGGTGAGGCCTCCAGAACTCTCATGGATGAGAGGCAGAACTCTCATGGATGGCTTTGTGCTGTCTTTGCAATAGTGAGTGAGTTCTCGTGAGATCTGTTTAAAAGCGTGTGGCAGCTCTCCCCTCTCTCTCGCTCCTGCTCTTGCTATGCGACATGTCTTCTCCTTCTTTGCCTTCTGCTGTGATTTTCACCAGAAGCCGAGCAGATGTTGGTCCCACGCTTTCTGTAAAGCCTACAGAACTGTGAGCCAATAAAACCTCTTTTCTTTATAAATTACTCAGCCGCAGTAATTCTTTACAGCAATGCAAAAATGGCCAAATACAGCAGGCAAGATATTTCAGAAAAGGTTTAGAAGGCAAAAGCAGATGAAGGCATAGTAACTGAGCAGAGAAAGCTTCTACCTAAGTGACTGCAAAAAGGGACTCTGAACCTAAGGGGAACAAAACAACTCATCCCACAGGTAGTCTGAAATGACTCTGGATTTGAAGATGCTACGTACCACTTAAGGCAGTGTCAGACGTGGGGTTAAAACTAAGCGTTTGCTTGAAAATCTTCAAACTGAGTAGTTGAGCCCAAGGGCTCTTCCTTCACCCAGACAGTAAGACAATCCTCCCTACTTTCCACCACCAACACTCCCAAGAAAGAATAAAAACAAAAAGCTAAAAAACATTCTCTGAAGATATTAAGGCTTTTGGAGAAATTGAATTTGAGATCAAAGGAATATCCACAGAGAAATGTCTGGAACATTGATAATCGGTCTGGAGCGCTAGATGGTAAAGACATAGGAGCCAAAAGATGACATCAATAGATTGGAAGCTATTACTTCAGAGGACTGACACTGAGGAGAACTGCAAACTTTGAGAAACATCTTCACGGAAAACTATTTAGCCAAAAGAAATCAATGAAGGAAACTGAAGGAAGTAGCCAGAGGTAGGAGTGGGACCAAGAAAGGACAATATCAAAGAAGCAAAGATAAACTAAAGAAAATTTCTGAAAACGAGAGACAGGCTTGAAAAAAAGAAAAAACTGTTTCAACCGGTTAAACAGAATGAGAACTAGGGAAAGGTTGCTGCATGTGGTCAGCAAAAGGTCACTGGTGAACATGAATGTAACTGGTTTCATGGAATAGCTTTCACTCAATCAGTGACTATGTACTGAGCATCCATGACACATGTGCCAGACACAGTACAAGGCTTCCAGTGTCAGAGGGCCTGGAAGAGACACAGGAGTCAGAGCAGAAATCATTAAGAACTGAACAATGCTTAAGACAGGCTGCACAAGGAATTTAGAGGTAAAAGGTAGGAGTAAAGCAGAATAACAGACTAAAAGGAAAGGAAACCAGATACAAAAAGAAAACAAAAACATTGTTTTAAGTTTCATATATTTAAAGAGAAACACAGGGACCTGATGCAAACCAGAAGGAGCCAGAGAAGATGGAGGGATAGCAGCAGTCAAGGCAAGGCCCGAGGAAAGGCAGTAAGGCACCAATACCACCGCACATGGTGTGGTCGAGGTGGGGGCTTGGGAACTTAGCCCTGCAAGAGAGAAAGGGATAAATGTTCATCTGACAGAGGTAGAAGAGAACAGGGCATAACACAAAGTAGACATGAATGAAGCAACAGTAAGTTTACAAGACAATGGTAGAATGTGGACTCAATTTCTGGAAGCATCTCCAGAAATTAGATATAAAAACTTTATTAACATAAAATACATATTCCAGTAGAAGAATAGATGTAAATGTCAGAAGTAGCCACCAATGTTAACAAAAGAGCAAATTTGTGTAGCATGTTAAGTGGTATTTTACGTATCAAAAATTTCATGATGTCCAAAGTTAATATAAAATGATCTGTTTAAAAATACAATTAATTTTTGTAGCTCAAACTTGTCTTGCAACCAACAGTCTGACATCATCACTTGGTATCTCAAGGTCAAATACAAAAGAAGACTATATAAGGTTATGTCTACATAAATCTGTTACAGTTCAGACTCAAGTGGGAAATGCTAAACATTTTTTCTCTTATCACAGAAAGCATTATACAATTCAGGTTAACAAGATAAAAGCATGGCAAAAAAATGCCAAATTGTATTGAAGTGCTATGTTTCAGAAAAGTTCGTTAGAAAGAAAACAAATGGTATGACTTCTGCCCCTTGTTAAATGAAAAATTTTCAGTTGAGACTGTTCAAACAGCAAGATAATAAATGCTGTTGTTAACTTTTTTTAAAGGCATGGCATTTAAAAAATTGTTGACGTTACCAAAATATGTATTTGTTATGATGTCTGGTAGCAGCAGTCCCTAAACAACTGGGTCTGTGTGGCTAGGCTAAAGAAATCCTACCAGTAGCTTCCAGAAGGTTTTTTAAAAAAAGTTACATGAGCCGGGCACGGTGGCTCACACCTGTAATCCCAGCACTTTCAGAGGCCGAGACGGGCAGACCACGAGGTCAGGAGATTGAGACCATTCTTACCAACATGGTGAAACCCCGTCACTAGTAAAAACAAAAAATTAGCCAGACATGGTGGCACATGCCTGCAATCCCAGATATTCGGGAGGCTGAGGCATGAGAATTGCTTGAACCCAGGAGGTGGAGGTTGCAGTGAGCCAAGATCACACCACTGCACTCCAGCCTGGGTGACAGAGCGAGACTCCATCTCAAAAAAAAAAAGTTACATGAGCTAAAATACACAGGATATTCCAGAAACAAAATGCTATGGTATCCTTTCTATTACGGGATAACTGAGTTTCCATATGTAAGTAACTTTATAGGCCTCAATTCACAAGAGAAACGGTCTCATGACTGCATGCTATCTTAGGGGCTGAGATGCCAAAATGAAATTCTCCTCAACATACAAAATAAGGTAAGAACGGACAGAAAACCTTGTTAGCATAGCGTCCCAGCTATTACATTTGCCAAATATATTACTGATTTCACAAAGATGCAACTTTCAGAGCCTCTGTAGGTGGAAAACAGCACTACTGGAAATAAGAGGCTGAATTTATCCAAGTTTGAAAACTGAAGATTTATTCTGGTGAAGGTATGCTACAATAAACCAGCAAGTATAGGCTGAATGGGGAAAGAAGCAGAGACCAAGAGAAGAAAAGGGAGCAAGGAACCCAGGAAGGTCTGGTAAAGATCAAGAGTGAGTACAGAGGCGATGCGGGATTAAGAGATGGAATGACAAAACCAGTAACCAAAGGACCTGGGCAGTTGGAGATCTCAGAAGTAACAGACTTCCTGTGAAACAACACAAGGGCAAGTTTCATTTATTGCCTTAGAAGTAAGAGTCTTGGCCGGGCGCGGTGGCTGACACCTGTAACCCCAGCACTTTGGGAGGCCGAGGCGGGTAGATCACGAGGTCAAGAGATTGAGACCATCCTGGTCAACATCGTGAAACCCCGTCTCTACTAAAAATACAAAAAAATAGCTGGGCATGGTGGCGCGTGCCTGTAATCCCAGGGCCTCAGGAGGCTGAGGCAGGAGAATTGCCTGAACCCAGGAGGCGGAGGTTGCGATGAGCCGAGATCGCGCCATTGCACTCCAGCCTGGGTAACAAGAGCAAAACTCCGTCAAAAAAAAAAAAAAAAAAGAAGTAAGAGTCTTGAGTAGGGCAACTCAAGGCATGGAAAAACCGAAAAGGCAGCAGCAGCTGTAAAGCCCACACAATGGTAAACCAGCAGGCTGACTAACAACTGATTGCAGAAGAGAAGTAGGTAAGACATTTTATAAAACCACCAAGAGGAGGATCTAGTAGCCAGACTCACAAAGGAGGGAAGAAAGGTAAGCAAGGTGATCTTCATTTTTTCATTTCAATAAATATTTATGTTTTATTATAATGGAGAAGGCAGAAATAAAAAATTAAAACAACTTTGCCTTTATAATGTGTAATGCACTTAGGCATTATATAGTTTTTTAGAATATTAAAAAGTGCCCCATATCAGTAATGAAGAATTGAGATGACTTTTTGGTCTTTCCAATGACTACGCTAATTTATTCTGAAATCCCCAGAAAGATCAAATTTTCTCCTTGACTGTCCCAAATCATGTGAAAAGAAAGCAACTGGGACCAAAAGCCATGACTGTGGGATAGATACCAAAACATGATCACACACCTAGAAACTGGAAACATCCAATTTCTAGAAAATCACTTATGAATAAAAAGAGGGATCACAAGGTTTAGTGATTTTCGAGGATTTTCCACTAGTCGTGGTGAATTGCCTATGTAGGTGTGTAGCTTAGCTACTTTTTGCGCTTGTCCTCTTAGAGAAGTCAAGAATGACATGCAAGCTAACCAAATGCATCTAACACAGAGCAATGACATGTAGAAACAGATTATTAACTTCTACCCTCCAAAAGCACTATTACTTTACAGCATTTCAGAAAACTCATAAATACCAGAACTTCCTAGGAAGAACAGACCATGGAGGTCATGTGATCAAACTTACAGATTAGAAAACAGAGACACAAAGAAATGAAATGCCTCAGCTGCAGATCACACAGTTGGCTAGTGACAAAGCCAAGAACACCTTTCTGCACACTCCCTTCCCAGAGCTTCCCCACCGGTCCAGACTCGCATCCCACACCTCCTGATGCAAGTGTTTGACAAAACTGCTCTGTATTTCCACAAAAAGTTTTTATACAGTGTTTCTTTTGAAATGTAAAATAAGATGACAGAATCTAAAAGAATTCACAGTAATTTAAGGTATTTGCTTGACATAAAATAATATTAATTTAAAACTATACCTTTACTGCGTCTGATGAAAGTACATTTTCCTTTTTCTGACTTGTGCTCATGGGTTCATTTTCAACACTGAAAAATAAAAACCACAGTTTCTTTTGAAATTGAAAGAAAATTACTAAACTAAAATTTTTCTGTATTTAAACCCAAACTGAAAGGTCCTTTATCTTCAATGCCCAAAGACTGATACACCATGTTATACCAAGAATAAATTGATTTGAATCTCTAAACTCAAAAAAATGCATTTAAAAATTTTCATCTAGGCTTCAGATATTTGTGTGAACTCACTGTGCCTCTTATTTTCTTCTACAGATAATCAACATCACAGTAATGATATATCTGAACAAAAGCGCACCTGTGTATTACTTTCATAACACTGGCAAGTGCTAGTACTCTAAGATATTATTTATGTGAAGCTTCCCCATAGTCAGATCTTTTTTTAATGCCTATGCTGGGTGTTATTTGGAACAGAATGCATTTCAATTCAGCAAATCACTGTAAACACATAGGTCCATCTAGTGAATTCTGGGAGTATTCAAAAATTGATGTAGGTTATGTAGCTCCAAATGTGTTCCAGATGGCACCTTACAATCTGATTTCCCAGATAGTTACTTCTAACTGTTTTGTCTGGAATACCCCCTCAGATGCCTTCTGGGATGTCATTATAAAATACTTCCCCAAGACACATTTAAGATGTTTTTTTTTTAGAGACAGTCTTGTTCTGTTGCTCACGCCGGAGTGCAGTGGTACAATCATAGCTCACTGTAGCCTCTAACTCCAGGGCTCAAGCGATCCTCCTGGCTCATCCTCCTAAGTAACTAGGACCACAGGTGCATGCTACCATGCCCAGTTATTTTATTTTTTGTAAAGATGGGGGTCTTGACTATGTTGCCCGGGCTGAACTCTTGGCCTTACATGATCCTCCCACCTTGGCCTTCCAAAGTGCTGGGATTACAGGCATGAGTCACTGGTACCCAGCTTCCAGATCTAAATATTTACGTCTCTGTTTATACATTATCCTGTTTTTATACTTTCATAATCCTAGACAAATTAAGTAGCTTCACTCTAAGGATTATTGCCAAGGACTGTGTTTAGCCTTAAGGATATAAAAATGAGTGGGTCAGGGCTTTTGCAAAACTCAGTCTAGTTGGAGAGACTAATATATAAACCTTAACAAAACAGTTTCATTAGAGTTATAAATGCTAAATGAACAAAATGTTATAGAGCATAAAAGAAATGAGGAACAACCAATTTTGCCTGTCCAGTAAAGTACCCTCAGAGGAGGTGCAAAAGCATGTGGTCATAGAGAATCAGGCATTTTCCGGACACCAAGTTGTATTTGTTTGCTTTTAATATAAATCTGGAGATCAGAACTTGCAAAAGATAGAGGTAATCCTCCAAGAGAAGAGACTGAGACCAAGAGTTTGTGGATAACAGACCATGAAGACTTGGCCTGACCCGTTACAAAATTTGACCTTTGTCCTATATGCAGTGAGAAGCTTCAACAAGGGGACAAGCATAAGCAGGAGGCGGACGGCGAGTGGGCTAGATGTGGAACCGTGGTCACTGGTGGTGAGGGCCCGGGAAAGAGGAAATATCAACAGCTCAGATCAAATCAAGGCCTCCCAAAGCAGATCGGATGGAAAGAGAAGTCACGATTTATGCCATTTAGATTTTTCTATCCATAAAAGTCTGTTATTATACACAGTATCCAAGCACAAATGGTCACGGTCAAAAGACGGAAACAAAAAATAAATCATGAACACCTGGAAAATACAATGGATTAAAATGTCATAAGTCTAAGACTTTATGCAGAAACACATGGACCAAAGAGATACAGCCAGACAGACCCTTAAAGCTTCTAAATGTCAATAGCAAAAGTATATGTAAAATAAATAAATAAATAAATAAATAAATACAGCTGTGTGCTAAACACATTAAAAATTCTATAGAAAAAGTCAGGAACAAAATCAGGAACAAAACAATAGAAAACACTGTACAATACAGAATTGTAACCTGTACATGTATATAAAATAAGAATGTCTTATAGTTGCTACTTTAAAAGTAAGTTCTTACCTCTTTTTTCTATTTTACGAGTCTTTATCTTTTGCCAAAGATTGCTTACAATTCAGTTTTTTTTTTTTTTTTTAAGTAAATGTGAATTAATGTTGGTCTATTTAAGCTCCAATTAACAAAAAAACCCTGGCAAATACGTGTAAAGAAATCATGTTACAAAGATTTGGGGTATAATTAACAATAATGCTGACCTTGGCAGGGTGTGGGGGCTCACGCCTGTAATCCCAGCACTTTGATGGACCGAGGTGGGTGGATCACCTTAGATCGGGAGTTCGAGACTAGCCTGACCAACACAGAGAAACCCCATCTCTACCGAAAATACAAAAGTAGCTGGATGTGGTGGTGCATGCCTGTAATCCCAGCTACTTGGGAGGCTGAGGCAGGAGAATCACTTGAACCCCGGAGTTTGAGGTTGCAGTGAGCCGAGATCACACCATTGTTCTACAGCCTAGGTAACAAGAGCAAAGCTCCATCTCAGAAAAAAAAAAATAATCATAATCATAATACTGACTTTGACAAGTGAATTTTCTAACTACAATTTATTTTGAATGATCTACCTAAAAACTATCTATACATACAACATCTAATTTCAGTCTCCTAGTTCATGCTTCAAGATTCCTGAAATTCTGCTTCATTTAGTATGTTTACAGGGTTTTCTATCAACATACTAAGACTGTAAATAAAAATGGCAAAAGTTTCTTTCCTAATAAAAAAGCTCTCCAGAAAATGCAGTTGTGACTTCATGAGATTATGGCAGAACTCAGTTTTTTCAAGTTGCTGTAATTACTTCCAAACGCAAACTACAAACACACACACAAATTCCAGAAAAACACAGCAATAAATCAGCATTAAGTATTGAGAAAACAATGGAAGAATTTAAGTTAAAATCACCAAAAGAAATATTACTTGACATTTCTTAAAACTCTAACTTATTTCCTATAAGTTACATGATTCTTATTGCTAAACTGAAATTTTAAAATGTGTTGAGTTTTAAAGCAAACAACAAATTTTAAAATTTTGGTTGACTGATATATCAGTGCTCTTATTAAAATGTCAACACATTTTAATACTTCTACATTAAGTATTCTTAGCATAGATAACGTTATTCATGCCCTAGCTGCAGATACAGCTGGTACCTAGAACCACTTGACATCACTAGAATATACCAAAGTTTATAGTCCTGCAAATCACTTTATTCTGCCACCCGCAGCATTCTTCCCCACCCTAATCAACTCTAAATCCTTAGCAGATAATCTATACCAACCAATAATCTATATCTATAGCTAATAATCTATAATCTATATCCACCAACAGCAGATAATCTATAACCAGGCCAGAAGCAGTGTGGCCTGTAATCCCAATACTTTGGGAGGCCAAGGCAGGCAGATGGCTTAAGATTAGGAGTTCAAGACCAGCCTGGGCAACATGGCAACCTTGTCTCCATTAAAAAAAAAAAAAAATTAGCTGGTACGCATCTGCAGCCCCAGCTATTCAGGAGGCCCCCGTACTCTACCTGAGTAAAAGAGTGAGACCCTGTTTCTAAATAAATAAATAAATAAAAATCTATAACCATATATCCATTTGTGCCTGCTTACCTTCAACAGAAACACTATTACATTGGGACAATGTAATAATACACATTAGACTTCTTTTCTTAAGGGGGTAGTACATGAGTCTATTGAAGGAATACGCCAGCCATTCCTACCCTCTCTAAAACCATTAAATGGGGAGGGGGGCTGGTGGGAGAAAGTTACTCAACAAGAACAAGGTCATTTTCAGTTGATTTAAAAATAAAACAAAACACCACAAAATGAGAACATAGTAGCTAAATATACTCAAAAAACAGTGAATACTTAGATGTCTGCTTAGTACAAATATAAAATAAAAAGATCAAAAAACTTGGCGTGATATTTTCAGTCTCTTAAAAAATAAATGCAAAGGAAAGAGAAACCTGTTCAACTCTAATTTCATAAGAAACCACAATCCGTTCCTATTGTTTGCTCACAATTTAACCCCCTTTGGGACCCAGGGTATTTCAATTAGGAATATTTTTAGAAAGCACACATTTTACTCATGGCAGGGGGTAAAGAGCAGAATTCAAAATCACAGGTAGGCACAAATAAAACCACTCTGCATTTCTAAATAGCCTCATCTTAGCTAACAGAACATTAAGAATTAATGTTAATTAATTAATTTTTCAAAATAGCTCAAATATGAAGGTCAATGGAACACAAAAGTTCCTCATTTTTCAAGCAACTTTATTTGGACCATGGCTGAAAATGAATCCAACACATAGCCATTTAGTTTTTATGTAATTTTCTGCCAGACATAAAATATTTTTCATTGGCAATGAAAAAAAGGGTGACTTTAACCTTCTAAAGTTCAAATAATTTACATAAAGGAGAGCTCCTAACCTGTTACTTAGGATATATTCTTTTCTTAAAATTAAATTTTGACGAGATTTCCGCTGCAGATAAGCAGCGGAAAACTGGGCCCAAGAACTCACTCACCCACTCAACAAATGAGTAGTGCACATATGTACGTGTCAGGCACTGTTCTTGAGGCTGGGGGTCACATGATGTACAAACCAGACAGGGTCCTTGCCCTCACTCTTTCAGAACTCATGTCTATATGCATCAGAATCACCTGTGGCAACTATGTTTCTGAAAACGATTTCTGGGCCTGTCAAGGAATCCAACCAGAATGGGGCCCAGGAATCTACATTTCGAGCTACAAATTACCCTTTACCCCAAGTTGTTCTAATGCAGGTAGCCCTCTAACCCCGTTCTTGATAAACAATGGTCTGAGAGCCTATCTTTTTTTTTTTTTTTTTTTTTTTTTTTGTCTTGCTCTGTCACCAGGCTGGAGTGCAGTGGCGCAATCTCGACTCACTGCAACCTCCACCTCCTGTGTTCAAGCGATTCTTCCGTCTCAGCCTCCCGAGTAGCGGGGACTACAGGTGCATGCTACCACACCCAGCTAATTTTTGTATTTTTAATAGAGACAGGGTTTGATCATGGCCAGGATGGTCTCGATCTCTTTACCTCGTGATCCGCCCACCTCGGCCTCCCAAAGTGCTGGGATTACAGGCGTGAGCCACCATGCCTGGCTGAGCCTCTCTATCTTTAGCTGACATCAACAACTGATAGCTGTAGAGGGAAGAGAAAAATCTGGCCAGGAGGATCTCCACTTATTAAATATGTTATGTGTTGCTACTTAAAAGATTAGGTAGTAATTATTTAGAAAACACTAACCATTTTCCAACACTGCTGTTCATCAAAGCTCTTCAATCCAGAAAAGAGATGTTGCCCTAATGAGCACATACAGCACTGAAAGTATAGAGTGGGACCTGGAAGGAAAAAAATCCCCCTCTCTCAGTCCATACTGCAGACTACAGCACAAGGGAAGCTTCCAGGCCTCTCCCAGAGTAAAGCTCTCCTCTCCTCCTGTAATGTACCTAGTGGGCACCTCCTCCTCCTATGCCTTTCTCTCATACATAACTGTGACTGCATCAGGAAAATCTGGAAATGGTAAAGACCTGAATACAGCTTCCATAACTGTCTTCTGGAGGCTTGCCTACTTCTCTATGAATGCCAGAGTCTATGGATTCTTGCCATTTCCAGAGAGGAAGCAATCTTTGGTGCTCATGCCATCAGTAGCAGTAATTAAGACCACCCCCAAATGCAAGATCACTTAACATAAAGTAGTCCCCAGTTTGGAAACACCGTTACATCTAAATAGCACGCCCCAGCCCTCTGTCCACAGGGACACTTCTCCACTTCCAGGGCCACTTTACCTTCTCTCCTGTTTCCAACCCCGCTCAAAACTGATGCTGCCTGAAGTTATCCTCCCACTTGAGATTTTCACTTCTATTACATGAGGGTGGTCTACAGTACAAGAATCAGCAACACTGTCGAGAACAGGGAAAAAGAATCAGGGAAAATCTCCCCATCATTTTGTCTTCCCCCACTATTGTAAAACTGTGCTGGTTCCAGAAGCCTGGTCCACTCAGCAGCACCTCCCCTTCTACCTCAGCTTCATTAGGCCTTTCCTTCCTGGCACGTTTCCTCACACAGAGCCCACCCGACCCAACTCCTGTGATGAAGTCCTAAAAGTCGCCAGAGTCTAGCCTCCCCTTGAAATGTGAACAAGTAATACCCCAGTCTTTCAGGTGAGACTTTTAC
Source organism: Sapajus apella (assembly GCF_009761245.1). Classification (NCBI taxonomy): domain Eukaryota; kingdom Metazoa; phylum Chordata; class Mammalia; order Primates; family Cebidae; genus Sapajus; species Sapajus apella. The sequence goes on along the minus strand of NW_022436948.1, from coordinate 46,282,863 downwards.
CTACCCACTCACTCTCCCACTGTCATAAGTAGTAAAATGCTTTGCGACGACTCAGAATGGACTTCTGTTTCAGACACAGCATCTTGAGGATGAAATGCACTTCAGTCAAAATGAACGTTTTTGGATCTGATTTTACAACTACGTAAATTAAAAAGCTTCAGACCAGCTCTTATTAGATCTCTGCCAGATCTAAAATCCCACATTGCTGTGATCTACAACAGACGGAAAGGTGGGAAAAGAAACAGGCAGACTAACCTTGAGGCTTTTCTGATAAAAGATGAGAAAGACTATAACCAAGAAATCAACTTAGATTAAAACTAGTAATGTGGGCATTATAACCAAGAGGCAAAAATGTCTACTGTCCCTTATTTCAAAATTAGAGGACAAAATGTCTACTGTCCCTTATTTCAAAATTACTAAGGCTCCTTCTGGGCCTGTCCTCTATCCCCTTAGACTCCACCTCTCAGCCCTCATATAGGTCCTCAAATATGGCAAGGACTTCATCCCCACACCTTCCCAAAGGATCTGCTCTAGCCATGGGATCTACATTTCTCTTGGGATATTTTTCTTAGAAACATAGCCTCACATGACAAGTTGTATAATTTTCTTCAATCAACGCTCCACTGCAGGTACATCATAGACTAAACTGACTTTTGTGCACTGGCCTGGAGCCCCACGCAGCAGGTCCAATGCTATGGGGGAAAAGATAGAGTTCCACACCAACCATCTGCAAACCACCATCTGGAAAACTGTCCATTCACAAATGGTGTCTGCCAGCGGTAGAGTGGTACTTGTACTTTTTAAATGGCTATTAACAGAATACAAAACAGGTGGTTATGGTACTATTTCTGGGCTTCAAATTAAAAGGTAACTAAAAGCTGCAATTTTAAGGCACTCAAACAGCATGTATTTTAGCCCAAACATCTGGCAGTTGAATGATTTCCAAACTCTAGAGAAAAGTCAGGAGGAAAGAGGAAAGGTAGGAATGATTGCAAGGCTCTGTTGCTTCACAACCCCTTTTCTCCATAATGGCAGCCCTCTCCTACAATTTGTGTATCTACCTTGAGGCTGCTTTATTTCCTGTCCCCCAACTCATGCCCCCAGAATAAGACCCATAATTACAGTTAAATCACAGGCTGCAGAGTGAGAATCTCAGGGCATCTGAGGGTGCCTGAGCTGCCTACCACACATGTGTTGTGAGTGACTGCTCCATTCTTCCCAAGTTCTCCATCTGCCTCATAACCTTCAGATTCCTGAATGTTTAACTCATCCTGCAAGATTCAACACCCTGAATCTTTTGCTGTGATGTGAACTCACAATAGTATTTTAGCTGCTTTCTAAAATGGAGCATTCATTCATGTATCATTCAACAAAGTGTCCTGAGGACAGGGCACTGGAGACACTAGACTGTGCTCTCCCAGAGCTCCCCAGAATCTAACCTTGGCTGACCTCCCCTCCAACTCAAATCCTTCTTCCTCTGTAAATTCTTCCAGACACAGATAAACAGACAATATATGTGTGAACATAAAAACACATTTAAACACACATATAAATATATGCCCAAGTGATACTTTCCAAAAGTAAACTTACCATTTCAACTCCTTACTATGGACTAGCAACTCCTACCTCGCCTGGACCCTGGCTCTCCTCCCCAGGTCACTAACACCCACTCCTCCTCTAATTCTGCGTCTCTCTCCCAACTGGCATCTGTGCCACGTGATCATGCCCCAGGACCTTCTAACTGAATGTTCCCTCTGCCCAGAAAGTTCTTTCCTCAGGCTTGTTCATGCCCCACTCCCAGATATCATCTGGGTCTTTGCTCAAATGCTACACAACAGAGACACCTTTCGTGACCACCCTACCTGCACCTTACCCTGGACTTACCACTTCCATTATGTCCCATTGCCTCCACGTTTTACTTTTACTTCAAAGCACATTATATGTTAATTTATATAATTTATTTTCTGCCCTCCCCATTAGAATACAACCTATGTAAGTAGAGACACATTTAGATAAGCAAACAAGATTCTGAAAAGTGATGACACAACTAAGTTTTCCTAACAATTACATTTTAAATTAGTTTTATAACATATATGTATTATTGTCAGAAATGTTAGAGCACTGTTAAGTGGAAAAAATTCAAGTTCCAAACTCTTAAAGAAGAACTTTCATTTTTTATAAAAATATTTAGACATTAAGACATATATTTAGACGCACCCATAGGAAATCATTTGAAAAAATGGTATATGTCTCTGGGTGGGTAGGGTTATGAGTGTGCTTTTGCTTTTTGATCCTCTTATAATTTTATACCTGTTTTGTAAAAGTAAATATTACTATCAAAAAGACAAAAAATACCAAGTAGCATAACTGATTAAACAGAAAGCAAAAACAAGTCAGTGCACAAAAGGCAAACAAATAACAAAATAAGAATACTGCAAATATTACCTGTTAATTCCTTTGTAACATAATATATGCAACATTGCCAAATAATATTTTCATTTGCCTACTTAGAATAACGAAACACCATCATTACAGTTCACATTTTCAGCTTTTCCTGATGAAAAACACAATGCCATCCTTCCAGCCTGTGTATGCTCCTTTGTGCCTTGACAAGCAAGACAATAAAAGAGAGCTTGCATCTCAGCTAATCCGTCCCAGTTATTAAAACATCAGATTCAAAACATTTCATTCTTTGTCATAGAAGCATTGTAGTTACAAGAAACTTAGGATCTGCCACAGAGGTAGAAACCACTTTTTGTATAAATTTTAATATGAAAGGTAAAAGTTTCTAACATATCTTCTAAAAATTACATGAAACAAATATTGGTGAGACCACCCAAATCCCATTTTCATGTCACTTCTCACATTGCCATTTGTGCTGTTTGTCATAAAGAACAAATATTTTTCCTTAGCTGTTTTCTATAAATATACTGGAGTCCACCTTAGAATTCTGCCTATTACAATGGATTATACTTTTGTTCCAACACGTTACTTGAAAGCAGCACTTAAAAGCATATCTGATTTTATAAGTATGCAAGTGCTGCGGTTTGGATGTTTGTCCCCTCCAAAGCTCATGTTGAGATTCAGCCCCCAGTGCTGGCGGTAGGGCCCAATGGGAGGTGTTTGGGTCATTAGGGTGAATCCCTCAGGAATAGATTAATGCCCTCCTTTGGGTGGTGGTGAGTGCCTTTTCACTCTATTAGTTCCAGGAAAACTGGTTGTTAAAAAGAACCTGGCACCTCCTGACCCCTTGTTTCCTTTTTTCCCAAGTGATCCTGTACCTTCCACCATGAGTGGAAACAGCCTGACACCCTCATCAGATGCAGATGCCCAATCTAACATTCCAGCCATCAGAATCATGAGCCAAATAAATCCTTTTTCTTTATAAACTACTCAGCCTCAGGTATTTCTTGATAGCACACAAAACAGACCATGACAGCAAAAAACACTGTTTTGTAATCTTTTAGCATTTTTTAAAATTATACTTTAAGTTTTGGGGTACATGTGCAGAGCGTGCAGGTTTGTTACATGGGTATACACGTGCCATGGTGGTTTGCTGCACCCAGCCCTCCGTCATCTATATTAGGTATTTCTCCTAATGCTATCCCTCCCCTAGTCCCCCACCCTCCGACAGGACCCGGAATATGATGCTCCCTTCCCTGTGTCCACGTGTTCTCGGTGTTCAACTCCCACTTAGGAGTGAGAACATGCAGTGTTTGGTTTTCTGTTCCTGTGTTTGCTGAGAATGATGGTTTCCAGCTTCATCCATGTCCCTGCAAAGAACATGAACTCATCCTTTCTATGGCTGCATAGTATTCCATGATGTATATGTGCCAGGCTTTCTTTATCCAGTCTATCACTGATGGGCATCTGAGTTGGTTCCAAGTCTTTGCTATTGTGACTAGTACTCCAAAAAACATATGTGTACATGTGTCTTTATAGCAGAACAATTTATAATCTTTTGGGTATATACCCAATAATGGGATTGCTGGGTCAAATGGTATTTCTGGTTCTAGATTCTTGAGGAATCGCCACACTGTCTTCCACAATGGTTGAACTAATTTACACTCCCACCAACAATGTAAAAGCATTCCTATTTCTCCACATCCTCTCCAGCATCTGTTACTTCCTGACTTTTTTATGATCGCCATACTAACTGGCGTGAGATGGTATCTCACTGCGGTTTTGATCTGCATTTCTCTAATGACCAGTGATGAGCTTTTTTTCAAAAATTTGTTGGCCACATAAATGTCTTCTTCTGAAACGTGTTTATTCATATCCTTTGCCCACTTTTTGATGGGGTTGGGTTTTTTTGTTTTGTAAATTTGATTAAGTTTTCTGTAGGTTCTGGATATTAGCCTTTTGTCAGATGGACAGATTGCAAAAATTTTCTCCCATTCTGTAGCTTGCCTGTTCACTCTGATGTTAGTTTCTTTTGCTGTGCGGAAGCCCTTCAATTAGATCCCATTTGTCAATTTTGGCTTTTGTTGCCAATGCTTTTGGTGTTTTAGTCATGAAGTCCTTTCCCATACCTATGTCTTGAATGGTATTGCCTAGATTTTCTTCTAGGCTTTTTATGGTTTTAGGTCTTACATTTAAGTCTTTAATCTTTCTTGAGTTCATTTTTGTATAAGATATGAGGAAGGGGTCCAGTCTCAGTTTTCTGCATATCACTAGCCAGTTTTCCCAACACCATTTATTAAAGAGGGAATCCTTTCCTCATTGCTTGTTTTTGTCAGGTATGTCAAAGATCAGATGGCTGGAGATGTGTGGCAGTATTTCTGAAGCCTCTGGTTCTGTTCTATTGGTCTATATATATCTGTTTTGGTACCAGTACCATGCTGTTTTGGTTACTGTAGCCTTGTAGTATAGTTTGAAGTCAGGTAGCGTGATGCCTCTAGTCTTGTTCTTTTGGCTTAGGACTGTCTTGGCTATAAGGGCTCTTTTTTGGTTCCATATAAAATTTAAAGTAGTTTTTTCTAATTCTGTGAAGAAAGTCAATGTTTGCTTGATGAGGATGGCATTGAATCTATAAATTACTTTGGGCAGTATGGCCATTTTCACGATATTGATTCTTCCTATCCATGAGCAAGCAATTATTTCCTCAGAGCCATCATTGAGAGGTTAGGTTATGGAGTTCCATTTACACTCAAAGAATTAAAAAGTTTGCAACAATGATAATTGTAAAGATTTACTAGTTATTTCTAGCAAAACAGCATAGGTGAACACACATTTAACTCTGTCCCATGGAAATGACAGTAAAACAATTAATAAGAGAAAATAAGCTACTAGGTTAAAAAAAAAAAAGAAAAAACAGGATTCAGGACAGATGAGATTTTTGAAGGAGAGAAACAGGCAGAAAGATAATTTAGAATAAATAAAACCTTTATCATTTCTTTGTGTTGGGAACATTTCAACTCTCTTGTAGCTATTTTGCAAAATACTATTGTTAAGGCTAATCCCCCTACTGTGCTAACAGTGAAGTGCTAAACTAAAGTGATAACCTAAAAATCCTGATTTGACCATTACACATTGTATGAATGTAACAGAATATCACATATACTCACATTTCATAAATAGGTACAATAATTATGTATCAATAATCTTTTTACAAAAAAGAATAGATTAAAAACTCAGGAACCCATATCCCAAAATATGGCACTTAGACATGCTGAACTGAGCAGCCTCAGGTCTCTCTGAACCCCACCCCTGTCTTTTGTCTTTGATCTTCTGTCTCTCCCAAAGCACAGAATGAAGTTCTGTTTTCTGAAGTTCTCTTGTCTGCTAAAGTTTGAACCCATCAAAGAAGAAAACAATTATCTCTAGTCCCTTCCCTGAGTTCTCTTTAATTGAACTCATGTTACAGGAAGAAAGACCGAAGTCTATCACACAACTGGACAGATTTCTGCCATAAACCACTGTCTGCTCTCCGAGCCCAAGAGACTTTGTCCCATTTCTCTGTTGTGCTCTGCAAGCCCACTGAGTTCCCATGAAAATCATTTACTATTCCCCTAAAATCATCCACTTTCCTCTCTCCTAAGACATCACTCTGTGATTTTTTCCCCCTGCATGTTAATAAATTTCTATGTCATTTCTCCTGTTAATCTGCTTTTCATTAGTGAACTATCAAAAGGCAAAGGGGAGGATTTTTCCCTTGCATCTACATATGCATGTAACAAAATATCACATTATGCTATTAACATGTAAATTATAATCAATAAAGTTTTTAAAAATAGATAAAACTGCCATGCACAGCATTCAGAAGAAGAAACTATCATTTCAATTTATCCTAACACAACTCCAGAAAAATCTCAAAGACTGCAAGGCCCAAGGAAGATGAGGCACATGGCTGGAAATGAAGACTAGCTGAAATTCTGATAGCCCTACTACAACTCACATCCCCAAATTATAACATTTGGCTGGAGCCTAGAAATGTTTAAAAAGAGAAGCCTCCAGACTCTGGAATATCAGGAATAATAGTATAGAAAGCACAGAGCACATATAGGCAGCTTCCACCAAACCCTCCATTCTAAATAGTAAGACGTAAGCCTCTCAAGTGAAAGATCCAGCCAACCGTCCAGCAAAATGAATTTAAAAGGCACTGTGCAAGGTACGTTACTGTGCACTTGTAGAGTCTACATTGAAAAGAGATTTCAAAATTCTGAAAATTCACAAAGAAAAAACGAATCACAAAAATAGGTCCAGAAATCAGACTAGCCTCAGATTTCTCAACAACCCAGAATTAAAGAAAAGACTAATATAGAAATGTCTTCAGAAATCTAAATGCAAGTAATTTTCACTCTATAAATTTATTCACAAACAATCATTTACTAGAGTAGAAAGGTATTTTCAGAAGGGCAAAGACTAAAAAAATTTTATCTAACATGCACCCTTTCTTGTTGGATATATGCTAACAAAAGGGGTAGTTAACCAAGAAAGAGGAATACATGAGGTCCAAAAATAGGTGCTCTCACATAGGGCTGAGTAGTAAAGAACAATGCATTAACCTTGGGTACTATTAGGCGATACAAATTACAGGAAGACACAGAGACTAAGAGAAAGGTCTTGGAAGGTATAGCGGTAAACTGGTGGATGTGATTTAATGGTGTAGAAAAAAGCACTGAAAGTGGTTTTGTAAATGTGTTTGTGCCTCCTAGAAGTAGCAGCAATAAGAAAATGAAGAACACGGTAATTTACTCCAAGAAAAACAAAAGATCACACAAAGAGAGTAACCATAGTCAGCACTTGGCTTAGCAGAAAACAACAGGGACATATTCATAAAATCTACAGGTTGATTTAATCTTCCAATTATAATGAGTATTATGGCTGGATGAATAATGAGATGTGGAAGGGTATAAAATACCTAAGTGCTCATCTACCATAACCAGAAGTCAATATATATTCTCCAAAGTTTATAAATCAAGAACAGAAAAGCATTACTTAGACACACGTTCCAGAAGAAACAGCTTAAATGAGATTAAAAGTTTCCTCTGACTACCTCAAGCAAGAGCTCACATCTGTTAAATGCTCCTACAGTCCCTACATGTTACCCTCTTACTTCTTTTTTTTTTTTTTTTTTTTTTTGAGACGGAGTTTCACTCATGTTACCCAGGCTGGAGTGCAATGGCGCGATCTCGGCTCACCGCAACCTCCGCCTCCCGGGTTCAGGCAATTCTCCTGCCTCAGCCTCCTGAGTAGCTGGGATTACAGGCACGCACCACCATGCCCAGCTAACTTTTTTTGTATTTTTAGTAGAGACAGGGTTTCACCGTGTTGACCAGGATGGTCTCGATCTCTTGACCTCGTGATCCACCCGCCTCGGCCTCCCAAAGTGCTGGGATTACAGGCTTGAGCCACCGCGCCCTGCCCCCTCTTACTTATTTCAAGAGAGAAGAAAGACTTGTGCAATGTCTGCCTTCCCCACAAACTGCATGAGTGCTTTGAGACAAAGGCAGTGCTACACCTTGTTAACTGCTGGATTTTCAGGACCTAGCCTGGTGCTTGACACAGCGACACTAAATTAATCCTTTTGAAACACAGGTGAAGCTTTCAAATCAAATGACCAAAATGTTAGGATCACATGGAGGAATTCACTAAAGCATTTTCATATGTGACTCTTTCAATAAAACATAAATATTTCTAATTTGTAAGGCATATCAATTTTGTACACACCTAATAGCCCATGGAGGTTTGGCGGGTATGCTAAAGTTGAGAGAGACCTTAGAGATAAAAACCAACTCCCTTGATTTATCACTGAAGACTCTGAGGTTGATAACCGGTCCTGGGTCATACTGGAGAGGTCAAGGTGGATGACAGGTGACCACATAAAAATGAGTTATGTTTATATATTTGTGGCTGTGTCAACCCCACCCAGTTTCACATTAGAGATTAATAATATAGAAAAGCCTCACTCCTACTTGTACAAAGTGTCAAAATATCAAATTATTCTGCATTACAAAAACTACTTCTATTTATTTATATTCTTAACTGAAACTTCTCGCTTGAATAAGTTGATGTAATGTATTCTCTCTTTGGAGGATTTTTGGCAACACAGGATCATAAATTCTCGTTTTCTTTTCCTTCTTTTAGCCACAGATATTCACCAGATTTTAATCCAATCTTTTACTTACTTTATGAAATAGGCAATTCACATAATTTTTAAGTGTACAAAGGCACACAATCATCTTCCTCCTGCTTCTCATCCCTTGACTCAGTTCCCCATAACCCCAAAGTAAGTTATCCAACACAAGTAACAGATTTATTTCATATACCCCAACTTTTGCGTATACAAATGGGGCATACTATACACAATTAGTTGTAGCTTCATTTTTTTTTTTTAAATGAAGTTTCACTCTTGTTGCACAGGCTGGAGTGCAAATGTACAATCTTGGCTCACTGCAACCTCCGCCTCCCAGGTTCAAGCAATTCTCCTGCCTCAGCCTCTGGAGCAGCTGGGATTACAGGCATGCACCACCACACCCGGCTAATTTTTTTGTATTATTAGCAGAGATGGAATTTCACCATGTTGGTCAGGCTGGTCCCAAACTCCTGACCTCAGGTGATCCACTGCCTCAGCCTCCCAAAGAGCTGGGATTAGAGGCATGAGCCAGACTCTTTTTTTTTTTTTTTTTTTTTTTTTACTTGGAGATATTTTCTTATCAGTACATAAAAAGCTTTCCAGTTCTTTTTGGTAGCTATATGATATTTTACTCTATGGATGTACTATGAGTTATCACTCCACATTGATGGCATTCTACTCTATTTTTCATCTTTTGCTATTAAAACAATGCTGTAATGACTAACTTCCATAGGCAACTTTTGGGCTGTTTGCAAACTGTACATGTTCAGTGGAATTCCCAGAGGAGAAATGCTGAGTATGTGGATCTGAAACAGTGACAGATCCTGTCAAATTTCTCTCCAAAGTGGTATATCAATTTACATTTCCACTAGCAGTGTAAGAGAGTTCCAGCTTCCTCACATCAAACTGGAGTTTTACTTACCAAACAGGTGAAATATGGTATCTTGCTATAGTTTCCATTTGAAACTCTCTTTTGAAGGAGACTGCCCTTTTTTTAATATTTAAATAAAAATCTATAATCTGCATATGTGTATACATTTCTTTTCCTCTCCCAACTGTCAGGAGTATAATTCTTGGTTGTCCATAGCCCTCACCCAGTCCATCTGGGCAGATGTCCAGCTGCATGCCATTGTCTTTTATTTCCATTCCAAACAGTTTTCTAAGAGCAGGCTTCTTTTACGGGTCTTCCCAAGTTAAGCAGAGGAAACTGTCACATAATGCTGTAGGCTTTGAATTCAGGAAGGAAAACTTGACTCCTGACTCTACCACCAATATTGTGAGACTGATTAGCTGCTGAACCTCCTGAAGCCTGAATATCTGTAAAAGAGAGTGAAGATACCTCTCTCATACATTTGCTCTGAGGATTAAGTGAATTTATATTTTTAAAGTCCCAAGCTCAGGACTTGGAACTGAGCCTAAACAGTAGTTTGGTTTTGTCACCATTAATTGATTAGGAAAAAAGAAAACACACACACACACACACTTGGCTAAGCAGCTGTTTCAGTGCTTCAGTATACTTCCAATTAAAAACTCCTAGGCGTTAAACATTCAGGGACAATCCTGCTGGATGGAGTTGTGCCATTACTTGGCCACGTACAACTGCCAAATAAACAGTAAGAATGACTTATTACTGGTTGTAAAACTTCGATTTGTTCTCTAACAACATCAAGCCATTTTATGTAAGCACTGCCACTTATTTGGAATGTTGATTCTTAAAAGGATGCACTTTTATGCCTCTAACTAGGACTTGGAAAGCATGTGGGGTCAAGGAGGAAAACAAAAGGAGCCAAAGGACAGCACTTCCGTTCACCTTGAAGGTGCAGTTACTATCCCATTTCCCCCACTACGTTGGCTTGGCAAAGGACACTAAGCAAGTCACGCTCAGAGAAAATTTAATAATGTGAGAACATATTTTGAAAGTCCAATTAAAGTTCTCATACAATGTATGACATTCGTGAAACATTATGCTGTGAACGAACCAAGTCGCACACTCCAAAGACGTGTTTGGTTTATACTGAGTTCATATTAAGAACAGAGATGTACACTTTCATCTCCTCTATTAATTTTTAAATTCTATGAAAGCAGGTTTTGTCATTTATTTTTATATCCACACTGCTTTGCACCATATGGGACACACAGCAGCCACTATAACTTACGGATTGAACAGACTCAAAATAAGTATTACTTCTTTAACTTTTACTTTATGCTGATTCCCTCTTTTCAGCATATAGCCTAGATTATTTTCCTTAATTTTACAACCACCTACAGTTTGTTACTATGATTTTATTTAATAATTGGTAACTAATATTTCTTAATTCTGGGCTTTGGAGTATTTCATCAGAACTTTGGATAGGAAATATTTTGTCTTGAGGGAATATTTTCTCTTACTTTACAAAACTTGCTATTACCCTTTTTACACATTTTCCACTGTGATAAGTAAAAAAATTTAAAAATGTTATAACTGTCAATAAAGTTAGAAGTTCTGATTGCATAAATCTACTGCAGGTCAATTTGTGATACCCTTGCAACTGTAACACATTCAGAGCATATAATTGAGTCCACTTCCAAAGAATGTTCACAGCAAAAAATAGAATTCCCAAATTAGCCATCTGGTAGACACCCTATTGAACTCAAGAGATGGAAATCACCTTTAAAAGGCAGGCTTTTGATACCCTACAACAGGCTATATTTTGACTCTGCTGCCAAGAGTAGGCTTTTGTCTTCAATTAACCTAAAGGAGCAGAGGTGAACAAGATTCTGACCAAATACAGACTCCTGAAGACTTCCAGAATTCTCTCATCGTCTTCACTACAGAAGGCACGAACTGCTGATGTGGCACAGGTATCTCCTATCCAACTAAAGTAGTTACCAATTATTTTCCATAGTGCTTCAAATCAATACAAATGCAATCATCATGACAATTTAGAAACAAAGCTCCCTTTCCTCACATTACTGATGTTGTGGTCAACACTGGTAGTTTAACCTGAAGGCCAACTGCTCTCCCAAGCTGGTCATCAGAAGTATTACTGACATTTCTGACAGTACAGAGTACCTCCTACACCACAGCTCATTAGCATCCTGGCCCCACCCATTCAACACTCCCAGCCACAGTGACAAGCAAAAACAACCTTCCCCAGGTTTCTAAATTCCCACTTGAAGAGAGGGGAGGGTATCGCCCATAGCTGAAAGTCACTAACAAGTGTTTTAATGCTCCAGTCACCAAACAGTCACTCCACACCTGAACTAAATAAAGGGGACACAAAGATGAAGACACAGTCCCTGCCCTTGGGCCTAGTAATCCTGTCTCACCTTCTTTCCATCAATGACACTGTATTTGGTCAAAGTAATAGCCAAAAGAAATACACCTGAAATGGGCCACACTGTCACCCATTCTAGAACAGAGTAAGGAACAGCCTAATTGCCTCACATATTCAAATATGTTTTGAAGGAGCAGAGTTCAGAAGGGTGGTGGACAAGATGGTACCACAAAGGGAACCAGAGCTTGAGTCCATTAGAGAGAACTAAGTTCAAATGTCACCTCTCATCTCTCATGATTCTGGGTAAATCACTCTCCACTGGGAGTGGTACCACTCTCCCTCCCACCAACTGGGTGGAGGAGTTTTCAGTTATCCCAATGACCAGAGGATGCTACTTGGCAATTAGTGAGGAGAATCATGGATACCAAACATCCTGCAAAGGACAAAAGAGTTCAGTTCAAAGAACTGTTCCACTCAAAACACCCATCACTGAGCACTCTCCCAAATTTAGTGTCTTCAGTTGTCAGACGGTAATAAGTGGATCAACCACACGGTGTGAGGTTTAAATGATATGTTGCAAGTAAAAGTACCCACCCCGAGTAAGTGCACACTCAGCCCTTGATAAATACTGTTCTCATCTTCCCATCTCTCTTCAGTTACAAACATTGCACAGAGCTCATTTTAAACAGGTCCATCATGCATGATACAGCCAAGAAACAAAGTTGAGCAATCATTTTCTCAAAGCAGATAAAATAAGGCAGGAATTCCTCCAAGTTTCATAACTCAGCAATATCTGTATAATAGGTTTTTGCAGAAATTCTCTGAACTTTAAATCTAGAGTCAAACCCTTTGTCTAGAGACCTTTATGACCCAGTTCCAACCTGACTTTCTCACTGCTCCTCCCACTCTGTCTCCTTAATGTATATAGCCCCTAACAGATCATAAACCTCCAGCAGGCCTTTGCTGAGTCTGGAATACCTGTTTCCTATTCTCTCTCTTCCTAAGTTCTCTTTGTATAGAAACATCACCGATTCTTTGAAGACCCAGTTAAAACCACCTCTACCACGAAGCCCTCCCTGGTCTCCCCTATCACTCTAGTGAGTCCATTCCTTGTACACTCATACACTGGGCTTAACACGGCAACAGTGTTTCTCAAACTGGGATCCACAGAACTCTGGGAGTTCTTGAGTTTTCTATGAAAACTCCAGTTGCAGTTTTCCTTTTCATATCATCTAAAATAAATTAATATAAGCATTTCCTGGAAATGGTCAGCCACCTAATGTAAGTATTATGAAGCAATTTGAGTGCCCACACCTAAGTTGGGATATACAATAGTGTTGATGCTAATAGGCCTTCTTTAATTGTGAAAGATTGAGATCATAACAGCAACAAAGAATACATAATGAGGTGTTCTCACCAAGTGAAGCCCGTATAACTCACAGCATACCATAAACACAAAGATTTTCCTATCGTTTAAAACAGCAAAACATTGGAAGACCTGTATAAAGGCCTAGCAACTCCCCAAAGACCTGGTGTTTGTCCCAACATGTATTTGTGAGTAGCCAAAAAACCACTGTCAGGATGTTCTAAATTTGACTTTTACAGGTTTCGTAATTATGCTTTAGCTTATTTTTAAATTTTGTTCTTAAGAAACTCTTAAGGAATTCCATTTTTAAGGAACTTATGTCTTGTTTTATATTTGTACAGAAGTTACATTAAAAATTTTATGTAAATCAACACTGGGATGCAAAAAGGAGACTTCAAAACACAGGTTTTAGAGAATGCATTTCATTTCAAATACATGGAAAAGCCAGGATGCAGACAAGTCATGTTTATTATATGTTCAGAGTTGCAGGCACATCTGATACATGTTCACTGACTGAAAAGTAGTTATGTAACTTTCAGTACGTTTCCTTAACCCTGTTTTTTTAACAGTAAGATGGGGATGTTGAGAATATAGGTTTGATCACAGATCATGTTTAATAATATTATTCCAAATACTTTGTAAACTGTAAAGTCCCAGACATATGGCAGGGATTCATATGAATGTTTTCAAGTGGCCTTCTTGGCTTCCTACAGCTCCTAGAGGTAGGAGCTTTCCTCACTCCTCATGTCTCTGCCACACCAACCCCATTTGTCTGCTGCACTCACTCATCTTCATCTAAAATCACCACTACAGGAGGTAAACCCAGCTCTCATAATGACAAGTTTTTATGCTCACAAAGAGAGTCAAAATACCCTTTCATTTTGAAATAAGATCACAGTGACAAATTGCAATTCTGTTTTCAATCTTGTTAACATCAGGGTGTGTGTTACTGGGACATTCAGTTCTACAAAGCGTTTCCATTTGTGTCATTAAACTTTCAATAAAGGCTTTGTGCTTGTTTATGCCCTGAAATGAAAGATTTAAGCTCACTGAAAACAGTAAAACACCCACACAAAGGATTATCTGCTACCCTCCTAACATCTGGCAAGTTCCAAAAAAGATGAGAACAAAATTAGTGTTGATACAAGCACAATTAAAATTTTCATTGTTGAAAAGCCACAGTTTGTGCCAATCCGGAGAGGATGAGAATAGAGAAGTGGTAGGTGGACACGGAACTAGCTGCTGGAGTGGTCAGTAAAGAATTCGAAGTGCCTTAAAAAGCCAAAATAGGGCAGAGAGGCAAGCAAGATTTCAGGCCATTAACGACAGGACCCTGAAATTGACCTGCTTACTCCTTTCTGACACTGATATCTCAAGTTCTCAATTTTGCTGCCTTCTTGGGATTTCCTTGCAAACTGCGTTCGTATTATGCAAGACTTGTTAGTGTTGTTACCGTGGTGGCAGGCACCACAGGCTGTCTGCCCACACCGGCAGAACTAGCTGACACCCTGGATGAGATCTGTCAGACTTCAAAACTATTTTTAACTACAGTGTAACTTTGAATGTTAAACTCTCAACCGTCAGAGCAATAATAGCTGAAACATCCCAGGAGAATAACCACTCAATTATCGTAGGAGCTTTCTTGGAAATATGTGGTATGTTATTAACAGAAGGTCATCATGAAAATGTTTCACAAGCGGGGAAATTGAGGAACACACAAACAACTAAAATCACATCACAAAATCTGAGCACTAATGGAACTGGCTGACTCTCAGTTCTGTTTCCTATCCATTTTTTTTTCAGCCCACCAGGAACTCTTGAGTCCGAAGTAAACATGGCTTTTGGAGTGTGTCCTTCCAATGACAATGGTCATTCTACTGCAATCTGGGGGAGGAGATAATGTAAGCCTCTCATAAGTTTAAGAAAGCGAGCCGCATTTCACTTAACCGCTCTTTTTCCTTCATGGGGGATGAAAAGACTCAGAAATAGGCATTTAAATGCGGCATGTCTAAAAATGTTTGATTTTTGAACCTGGGAAACTGAAGGAAAGATAAACATATTACAGAGAAAGGGCACCCTTTGATTACTGAAACCAAGACAGCTGGAAACCTGAGTTCTAGAATCTGTTTGGGAACTTGAGGCAGATGTTTCCAGGAGAGGCGAGAGCCAAAGAAGGGTGGCGTCATTTACATGCCCAGTCCACTTTGGTGACAGTCTTGGGAACTCATTCTCACAACTCCTTTTAAAAATCATTTTGAGAAAATTTAAATAAGATGGTAAAATACCAGCTGAAGGGGAGACGCCCCAAAGCTTTGCCTTTTCCACTTCTGCCCCATCTCCTCCCAAGCAGCGGCGCTGGGTTCGCGCCCCCGCTGCCCCGGCTGACGGCTCCGCGCTCCAAGCGTTTCCCATTACCGCAGGCGGGACGCCGGGGAGTCGCTTCTGCCACAGAACTTGGAGAGCGGGGAGCGTGTGTGGAACTGGAACCCCCTCGCGTCCGGGGAGGGGACGGTGGGAAAGGAAGAGCGCGGGCGAGGCGGGGACCGGCCGCCGGGCAGAGCTTCACCCGGCTTTGACCTGCAGAGCAGAGGCGAGGACGCGGCACGGGAACTGGGCGGGGAGCAGGGAGCCTGAGCAATGGAGGAAGGAGAACAGAAAGTGGCGCGGGGCCGCCGCCTGGCCGGGAGCCCCGGGCCCGCGTCCGCGCTGGCCCCCAACCCCTCCGCGACTCCCACCTGGCAGCCGGCCGGCCGGGAGCGGGAGGCTGGCCGGCCCCCGGCCTCTCGTCCTCTTCCTCTTCCTTGTCCCGGGAAGGGCTTCGGTGAGCGAAGAACCGGGAGAAGCTGTGCCAGGGGGCGCCGCCCCTCCTCCGGCCGCCGGACATTTCCCGAGGGGGCGCCGGCCCGGGCCGTCGGCTGGGAACGGCCTGCGTGGGGCCCGGGGCCCGGGGCCCGGCCGGGCGCCGCGGGATGCGCGAGGCAGAGCGAGTCGGCTCCGTCCCTCCGGGGCAGGGGGAGCGCGGGCGCGACGCGGTCCCGGCGCTGCAGCTCCTCGCGCCGCGGCGGCCGCTCCTCCCCCGCGCGCCCGCCCCGCCCCGCCCCCAGGAGGAGCCGGAGGCCGCGGCCCCGCCCTGAGCCCTGAGCCCTGAGCCGGGAGCTGCCGCCGCCGCCGGGCGCCAGGGGCTCCCCGAAGGCGCTGAGGGGGTCGCGCCGCGCGCCGCGCTGGGCTCGGGCCTCCGGCCCCGGCGAGCTCGCGCCGCAGGCTGGTGCGCTTCGCCTTCGATCACTTCGTTGGCGCTGCGTTTTCCATCCGACAGTCAGAGCGCAGCAACGGCTTTCAGACTCTGGAAGAGGTTGACGTGAACTAAAGTTCCTGAAGACACGTGGCAGACGGCGGGGCCGGGCGCCCCGGCCTGCGGGAGCGGAGGACCAGCCACCGCGAGGGCAGCTCCCCCGGCCCCGGCCCCGGCCCCGGCGCGGGAGGGGGACCCGCCGGGCGTCGCCAGCGCCCCGCGCCCCCCGCGGCCGTCCTCGGCGTGACTTCCCCCAGCCGCGGGGCTTCAGGCCTCACCCACGCTGCGGACTTCTCCGCGGACCCTTTCAAGAACGGCCCTGACGGAAAAGTAGGCTTTCAAGCTTGTGGATGCTGAAACGCACTTTGCAGTCGTTACACAGATGCCACTGAAATCTGGAAACCAAAGTGTCCTTACGTCTTAAGTCTAAGTACAACACTATGGATTTTTCTTAGTTTTGGATACCCTAGCAGCTAGTACAGCAGATACTGAGAGGCCCCATCACCCCAGGTGTGTTGATGTTTGAAGGCGAGCCGCCCCTGGGGTGCACATCAAGGAAGTGATACGGCGTTTGTTCATTAATAAATGTATACAAGTACATGAGATAAAAATGAAATGTCCGCAGGAGAGGGGAACCTCCTTGGAGCAGTCTCCCCTCTGGCTCCTGGAAGACAAGGCTGCGCAGGAGTAGGCTGCCAATCTATAAGCCTCCAGTTCTTTCCACACCTGCTGGAGGCTACTGAGCCTCCCTGCCACCCCAGGTTGCCTCCGGGAAGCCCTCCAGGTCCTACTGACTGCAGCAGAGCCCAGGCACTCACTCTCCTTTGTTCTGGCAGGATTTAACCCATTAAAGTTCACTAAGCCCGGTTTCCATCAATCAGGTTCATCTCACACTATCCCTCTAGATTAAGCCGTTTTTACTCGTCGGTAAATCGTTCCCACTTCTCTGTGACTGTAGTCTGAGAAAATAGAAAAAGACTAAGATAATACACTAGAATAAGACAAGTAAAGTTCCCAATTCTAGCTTTATTATTTTAGGGGAGAATCTCCATTGAAGACTCACTTACCAAAAAGCCCAAAGAGAATAATAAAGAAAACGGTTTCTTCCAGCTAGAGGGCCCAAATGATAACTTGTCTTCCCATAGTATTATTAAATGACTGTCCTATGTGTCCTTCACTTGTACTGTGATCAAACCAGGCCCCAGTGCCTACCCAGAGGGTATATCGTTCAGGAAGTTTTTCTTGGGGCAAAAATGGGTGGAAGCCAGTAGGATTTAATTAATGAATTATGGTTTTAACTAATAATATATCTAACAATATTCTGATCTCGGTGGCAGAACAAAGCACTTAAATGAATGTTAAATACAAATAGAACCATGCCTAGATTAAGGCAAACTGCACCTATGAAAAAATAGCTTAAAGCCATAAAACAATGGCCATTGATTTTTCCTTCACTTGCTTTCTGAGCACTTACTAGTTTTCTGTATGTTCTACAAAAGTATACATTTCAATGTGGTTAAGTAAAGACCACAATCTCTTTCCATGTAGATTTTTCCACTGAGATTTTCTTTTCCACTGAAGAGTTATCGAGAGCATCTGGGAATCTGCTGGAGAATTTCACTTGGGAATATATTTAGTTTGGACTTAGTGGGATATATGGGGTATGTTTATGTGGTTTTCAGCCTCTCCTAAGTATAGTTATTTCTTAAACTCCAATTTGTCCATAGTGCAGCTCATTAAGTATTATACCCAAGATGCAGAGCCAGAGGACATACATTCTATGGTCTCTGACATTGAAAATATGTGGGTAATAGAGGTGAGATAAGATTTGAAAGATACAGCAGCATTAAGTGGCGTGTGGAAAATTATTCCAGGCATCAGAAGACAAAATTTCAACAGGAAGAATTACCTCCAATTGATATAATTTCTGTCATAGTAATAATATGTTCTATAATATAGTATGTATAACTTTTTTTTGGAGATAGACTCTCGATCTGTTGCCCAGGCTGGAGTACAGTGGCGCCATGTTGGCTCACTGCAACCTCCACCTCCTGGGTTCAAGCAATTCTCCTGTCTTAGCCTCCTGAGTAGCTGGGATTACAGGCACCAATTCCACTCCCCGCTAATTTCTGTATTTTTAGTAGAGATGGAGTTTCACCATATTGGTCAGGCTGGTCTTGAACTCCTGACCTTAGGTGACCCACCTGCCTCAGCCTCCCAAAATAATTTTTATAACTGTAAACACATAATTTTTTTCTTTTTGCTATAAGCCACATAAAATTGCATTTATCAGAATTCTTGTTTTTGGGATACAAACCTGTAGCAGTACCACAAGCTGTGTGTGTGTGTGTGTGTGTGGTGTAGTGTTGCATGTTTATGCAGCCCTTCTATCAATAAATCAGAGCAACAGAACTAGAGGAAGTATTACATTATCTTTTCATTATTATAGAAAATAATGTTATTAAATTATTGTCATATGAAAGTCTATTGAAGGCTGCACTACCAAAACTATAGGAAAAAAGTGATATAGAGTTGTGCAAGGCATTTAGTAAGAAAACTACATTCCTTTTCTAGTCAACCTTTTAAAATTGGTAATTTGTGTGGTTTATGTTTTCATTCAATATCATCTTCATCTTTGTATCTAATTTTCTTATTTTTAAATCCTTTTTCTTTAAAGAGGATACTCCAAATTGTAAAAACTTCAAATCCCACAAAATCTGGATCTATCCTCTGGTGCGTACTATGTGTCAGATACATGCTAATTCTTAGAGATACAGTGATAGATAAGACCAAATGCTTGACATCAAGGAGTATGTTTAATTCGGCAAGGTGAGCAAATATGGTAACATGGGAAATGTAGGATGGATACTCAGCTTAGTCTGAAGGGTTCCTGGAAAGCTCACTAGAGGAGATAACTGGCAATATACTCTCTTCTTCTCTGCCTCCTTTTATCACCTGATTTCTACCTATAATACTTTCCATATATTATTATATTAAAATACTATAATTACAGTATTATAATGCAAGTTGTAAAACAAGTATTATAATGCAAGTTATTTTCAATATAATTGAAATTTTCTAGAACTTGTATAATACTTGTACAACATATTATAATTAATACTTGTATTATAACTTGTAGTATAAAACTATAATTCAATAACTTGTGTGATACATGAGAAATCCTGAAGTTCATCATACTGTAACTGAATTGCCGTTCCCACAACGTAAGTACCGTTCCCAAAGATATGAGAATAGAATAAAAGTGTTGATCCTTGAAGCATTTAAACTGCAAGAGTAGTTTAGTAATGCTAAGCTTTTTTGTTCTGAAAAGGCCACTGGGGGATAAACTTCTGTATATATCTTGGAGCACAGTATTTACTGTGTGGCAGGTGGCCCAGGAATATTAAGACAGCTGTCAACATCAAGGAAAGCACCAGCCCATGAAAAAAGCAAGCAGATGGATTGGGGCACTTCACTAGCTGCCTCGTGGAATAATAGCTGTGCGTGGCCAGATGAGCCAGTGTCTGCTGCCCAGGGCAGCAAAAAGCTGTTACTGAATATAAGCACTCAATTAGGAGGTGGGGTGGGGGAATATCCTCTCTTTTCCTTTGTTTGTATGCTCAGATTTTCATTAAGGACCCTCACAACAAATAAAAAAAGGGGGGAAATGATGTTAGCATTTATCATTGTTACTTTCTAATTATCATGGTTTGTGACATGGGGAGATGACTGTCTTGCTGCTTCAATGAGAACAGATGGTAAAATTTTTAAGTAATTGGTTATTCCTATTTCTATGAGATGCACGATGTTTTATTGCATTGTTTGTCTAGTTTTTGTTTGCAGAACATGTGGAGATGGAGATCTTTCAAACACACATCTTTTAATGCTTAAATTAAGTAAAATGTATTAGTCTGACCTAAATTACATTTACACTTTTCTCCGTTTGACGATACTTCAAAGAGAAATTAGCTCTTTACAAAAATGTAACATTAATATTAAAAATTAAATATATAGCTTTCAAGCAGCACAAAATTTGCTAATATTGAAAACTGTACTCTTAAAAATGTATAAATAGGAGTGGCATGTCTTTGACAAACATTGATTATAACATGTATTCTAAAATAGTTGTTTACACCAATTCAGTGTGACCTGTCTTTTATCTAAGTCAAATGCTATCTAAAATATAAGGTCATATGTAAGACATTTTTATTAATGGAGCTTCATAAGCGTGACATAGATAATGGCTTAGAATAATAACTTACTATTAGATGAGAAATTCATCCTCTATATTCTATTTTCCCAAAATATTTCATCTGACTTCATAAACTCTGCACTGTAATATGCACTTCTGATATACAATTTTAAGAGTATCTACTCCATAAAGAACAAGTATTTATAAATTTCTGGATTGCATTATATTGGTGTTAATTGTACATTTGTTTCTTGGGGCTGTATGAAACAAAGATTTGGAGCAAAACAAACAAAAACCAAAAACAAAATTGCTGTGAATTGACTTCCTTTTTATCTTATTCTGATGATTCATAGTTTACATGTTCCAGACACTAGAGCTTTCTTATTATGAACACTTTGTTTCCAGTTTGATTTCTTGCAAATGGTTTAAATACAAGGCATAGAGGCAGCTGCTATTGTGAGCAAATGTTTTGTTTGGGGAGAAAGCAGCTGGAAATGCTACATGCTGTCATATAAAATGAACCAATTTACACATGGGAACTTTGCCTAATCTAAAATTGAGATTAAGTTTATTTCCCATACGTGAATTTTCTTTGCATAGAATAAAATAGAAATCTATTCACGTTGATTATAATTAGCAGTGATGAAATGATGAATATAGTGCTGAATATAAACTTGACATATTTATGGAAATCTTACTCCATTCTGAAAGAAAATATCACTAACAATTTTGCAGAAAAATTCATTTTAAAATATTGCTAAAGGTAGTAGCAAAAAGAAATCCATATGGAGCATATAAAACCAAATGTTAGTATAGATGACATAATTTTTTACTTTTTAAAACTGGGGCAAGTACATTTCTCAATGACACCACTTTAGTTTTGAAAGATCTGTAAATAAAGTATAACTTAACTGGATTTGCAAATAATGAACAAAAGCACCAGACAGTAACATTTTCATTAGTTTATCCTACCAATTGAATTAGTTTCTCACCTGTTCTACTCAGATTTTCATTGGTAAAGGAAAAAAAGGAATTACCTAAGAAAAGAGGTAAAACAGAAGACAAGAAGTTAGGTTCTCTTCCTGGTTTTGCCCCTGACTGTGACCTCTGGAAATTTTATGAATGGGACTGCAGATACTAGAATGTGTTTTGTTTTTTTGTTTTGTTTTTGGTTTAGAGATGGGCTTTCACTCTGTTGTCCAGGCTGAAGTGCGGAGTTGTGATCATACTTCACTGCTGCACTGCAGCCTGGAATTCCTGGGCTCAAGTGATTTTCTCACCTCAGCCTCACAAGCTGGGATTACTGGCACAAGCCATCAAGCCTAGCTTATGTCTTTTTAAAATAAAACATATATCAACATGAAAAGATATAGTATTTAATGTACTTAGTCACATTTTCACAATTATTTCTGACTTTGAAAATTACTGGAGGCCAGGCATAGTGGCTCACACCTGTAATCCTAGCACTTCGGAAGGCAGAGGCAGGAGGATCACTTGAGCCCGGGAGTTTGAGACCAGCCTAAGCAACATAGTGAGACCTCATCTCTACTAAAAAGAAGAAGAAGAAGAAGAAGAAAAAGCCAGATGTGGTAACAAGCACCTGTAGTCCCAGCTCTTTGGGAGGCTGAGATGGCAGGACTGCTTGAGCCCAGGACATTGAGGCTGCAGTGAGTCATGATCATGCCACTGCACTCTAGCCTGGGTGACAGAGCAAGAACCTGTCTCAAACAAACAAATAAACAAAAAAAGACCAAAAAAGTTACTGGATATTGAGTACTTGATTTGAAAAGAACAATAGTTCCTATCTAAGCCCCTGTTATGATGGGGTTTGATTGGACACTGTAGAAGCACTCTGTTTAGCAAACAACAATAAGCAAAAGGAATGATTTTTTTTTTTTTTTCGAGACTGAGTTTCGCTCTTGTTACCCAGGCTGGAGTGCAATGGCGCGATCTCGGCTCACCGCAACCTCCACCTCCCGGGTTCAGGCAATTCTCCTGCCTCAGCCTCCTGAGTCGCTGGGATTACAGGCACATGCCACCATGCCCAGCTAATTTTTGTATTTTTAGTAGAGACGGGGTTTCACCATGTTGACCAGGATGGTCTCGATCTCTTGACCTCGTGATCCACCCGCCTCGGCCTCCCAAAGTGCTGGGATTACAGGCTTGAGCCACCGCGCCCGGCCTAGGAATGATATTTTTATAAGCATTCAACAGAAATATTTTTACTGAAATATCAAAATAAAAAGATAATTCTCAATTGATTTCATATTAATAACCATTCTTAAGTTTTCATTCATTTCTATGTCTATCTTCTATTTTATTTTTCTTCTTTTCAGTTCCCCAAATAAGCTCTTCTAAGTACTCAGTTTCTATATAAGTCATTTGGTCTACTTCTCATCCAGGTAAATGTATTGACATACGGCATACTGCTTTTATTATCAAGTACAGAAGACAATGAACAAATCGTTTTTATGAACTTCACAGTTGGTATTAACTTTAAGTAATGCCAAATACAAGAATGATGATTCCACCTCCATCTGGCTCAACAGAAACTCCACTTCAAATGATCAATTACATACATCATCAAATGAAACAGCTGACCGTACTACAATATAAAATCTGTCTCTGTAAAAGTATCAGCCACAATGCAGTCTGAGGAAAATAAACTTACCGAGTTCTGCCATTTTCATTCCAGTACTTCCCACTATCTTTGCATATTCTTTAGGTAAATTTGACGTCTGTAATTGAAGTAAAACCCAGTCTAGTTTAGAACAGGATGTATCCTTTACAAAATTAATTGATTAATTTTATTTCAACTTTCATTTTAGATACAGAGGGCACATGTGCAGGTTTGCTACATGGGAATATTGCATGATGCTGAAGATGTACCTCTAAATAAAATTCAGCAAAGGCTACTGGAAGAACACTTGCTTAGCAGCTCAGAAAGGTAGTTAGAGAAATAACAAAAACATACGTACATATTTTCTGAAAAGTCTCTTAATTACTCTACACTTCGGAAAAGTCTACAAGTCATTCTACATTTCAGGAAAAAAAAAACTTCTAAAATAAAGATCTAGGTAGAATCTAAATCGTCGACTCTGTATTTATTCCTTTAGTGTTAGCTGCTTTGAACTTGATTGGGGAAGTTTGTGGGAGGAATATATATTGCAAAAAAAAAAAAAAGCAGCAACAAAAATCCCCAATATTCTATCTACAAGGGTATTTTACAGCCATCCACCCAGTCAATAATATTTATTTACTCAATACATCCAGGCCATGCCTTTGGAAATTGAAATACCCACTGTGATCTCCCCTCAAGAAGATCAATTTCAGGCCGGGTGTGGTGGCTGATATCTATAATCTCAGCACTTTGCGGGGCCGAGGCGGGCTGATCACCTGAGGTCAGGAGTTTGAGACCACCTTGGCCAACATGGCGAAACCCTGTTTCTACTAAAAATACAAAAAGTAGTCAGGTGTGGTGGAAGGCACCTGCAATCCCAGCTAAGAAGGCTGAGGCAGGAGAATTGCTTGAACCTGGGAGGCAGAGGTTGCAGTGAGCCGAGATCACACCACTGCACTCCAGCCTCCGGGACAGAGTGAGACTCTGTGACAAGGGGAGCCTAGGGGGTGGGCGGGGCAGATGATCAAGTTCAGAGAAAGAAACACATAACTCAGCAGCAGTTACAAGATTACAAAACAGTGTGATAAATATTTACACACACACACACACACACACACACACACACACACACACAAAAACCCCTAATTCAGGGCAAAGCCCTAACTTCCTTTAATTCTATGATGACTGAGAGAGATGAGGAAGCTGGAAAAGCTGTAAGCTAGCAGAGGTCAGTTCATGAGGTTTACAGAAAGAAGCCATCTCCATAACACCGTAGTGGAAAGGGAAGCAGCAAATGCTGATGTAGAAGCTGCAGCAGGTTATCAGAAAATCTGGAAAAGATCATTGATGAAGGTGGCTACACTGACAACAGACACTCAATGCAGATGAAACAGCCCTATATTGGAAGAAGATGCCATCCAGGACTTTTACTACTGAGAGGGGTAGTTAATGTCCAGATTCAAAGCCTCAAAGGATAGGCTGACTCCCAGGGACTAATCAAACTGGTGACTTTAAGTGGATGCCAATGCTCTTTACCATTCCAAAAATATTAGGACCTTTAAAAATTATGTTAAATCTACTCAGCTTGTGCTCTAGAAATGGAACAACAAAGCCTGGATAACAACACATTTGTTTACACCATGGTTTCCTGAATTTTTCAAGCCCATTGTTAATACCTACTGCTCAGGAAAAAAAAAAAAAAAAGATTCCTTTCAAAAATCGTCACCCATGAGCTCTAATGGAGATGTACAAGGAGATGACTGTTGTTTTCAGGCCTGCTAATACAACACCTATTGCGCAGCCCATGGATCAAGGAGTAACTTCAACTTTCTAGTCTTATTTTTTAAGAAATACATTTTATGAGGCTAGAGCTGCCATAGATAGTGATTCTTTTGAGGGATCTGGGCAATGTCCATTGAAAACCTTCTGGAAAGGATTCCAGATGCCATTAAGAACATTCATGAGGCCAGGCATGGTAGCTCACGCCTATAATTCCAGCACTTTGGGAGGTTGAGGGGCACAGATCACAAGGTCAGGAGATCGAGACCATCCTGGCCAACATGGTGAAACCCTGTTTCTAGTGAAAAAAAAAATACAAAAATTAGCTGAAGGTGTCGGTGCGTGCCTGTAGTAGCAGCTACTCAGGAGGCTGAGGCAGGAGAATAACTTGAACCCAGGAGGCGGAGGTTGCAGTGAGCCAAGATTGCACCACTGTGCTCCAGCCTGGTGACAGAGAGACTCCATCTTCCATCTCAAAAAAAAAAAACATCATTCCTGTGAGAAGATAAAAATATCAACATTAACAGGAATTTGGAAAAGGTTGATTCCAATTCTCATGGATGACATTGAGTTCAAGACTTCAGTAAGGGACGTAGCTGCAGATGTGCTGGAAATAGTAAGAGAACCAGAATTAGACACAGATCTTGAAGAAGTGACTAACTGGTTACAATCTCATGATAAAACTTGAATGGATGAGGAGTTGCTCCTGATGAGCAAAGAAAGTAGATACTTCAGATGGAATCTACTCTTGGTGAAGATGCTGCTGTGAACGTTGCTGAAATGACATCAAAGGATTTCAATTGTTGCATAAACTTAGTTGTTACAGCAGGGGCACAGTTTGAGAGGATTGCCTCCAACCTTGAAAGAAATTCTACTGTGGTTAAAATGCTGTTAAACAGCATCACATACTACAGAGAAATATTTTGTGAAAGGAAGAGTCAATCAATATGGCAAACCTTGTTGTCTTCTTTTAAGAAATTGCCACAGCCACCTTACCCTTTTGCAAACACCACCCTGACCCGTCAGCAGCCGCCAACACGAAGCCAAGACCTTCTACTATGATAGCAAAAAGATTAGAGTTTGCTGATGTCTCAGATAATAATTAACATTTTTACGTGATAAAGTATTTCAAAATTAAGACATGTACATCATGGTTTTAGACATAATGCTATTGCATATTAATATACTATAGTATAAACATAACTTTTGAATGTATTAGGAAGCCAAAAAATCTACGTGACTTGCTTTACTGCCATATTCACTTTATTGTGCTAGTCAGGAACTGAACCCATAATATTTCTGAAGGTATGTCTATACATGGGAAAGCGAGGAAGAAGTGCTGAATCATATGATTTGGGCAGGCTGTGCTTGGGGTACTGGATGGATCTCATAAATCACAGCTCTGGAAGCATGGATGGAAAATTGCAACCAGAACCCAGTTGAAACCCCATTTAACAGATTCTGAATCTATTGAGACATTCATATTAGGAATATTACACTAGTCAAAAAGCAGCGTCAAAGATTAGGAGCGCAACAGTAGGCCAGAAAAAGAGAGATAATTAGGTTTTGCTTGCTGTCTGATTTGGTGAGGAAATACAGCAGTGAATGAGTGCTACTACGTTGTGAATCATCAAATACTATGTGTAATATCAGGACATACAAGGGCTTTGGAATGTTAATATGAAACTACCTTTAAGTGAACTCTTTGCTACATTCTCTTGACCTTCTTTAAAGTAACTGCATAATTAAAAAGTAAATGACAATGACAAGGTATGAGAAATAGGTAGATGGAGAAACTGCTGCACTGATCCTAATGTGACCTACATAATTTGAATTTACAGCTGCATGTTACTGCCTGAGACAGGTTAGACGAGTAAATCAAGCTGGAGAAGTCTTACTAACAACCATATATCTAATTTAGGACTGAAATCAAGTGTATACAAGAATCAAAACAATCTGACAGCTGTGTAGCACTCTTATAGGAATTGCTTTTCTCAAGGCTATTACCTGGAATTCACTCAAAAGTTGGTAGGTTGAAAGTATTACTATTATGAAATCCCAAAAGGCACTTGATCCATCATTATTATTGAGTTAAAGTACTTATTTTAATTGGTAGCAGTACTGTATTTTCTACAAATTTCGAGATTTATCTATAAATTCAAGAATTATTTAATTTGTGTAATAAGTATACTTACATTTCCCATATTGGTTTTAATTATCAATTTATTCAGACATTGATTTTTATGAGTGATACCATTTCAGGCATTCTTTTTTGAAAATAAATTATTCATCTACTTTTTATTCTAGTTCTTCAATATGTACAATTCCATTTTCTCTATATTGTTATTTCATATAAATTTTCTAAATATAATGTTGAAAGTATTTCAAATGTATTGAAAAATTACAGGAATAGTATGAAGAACCTCTTTTTATTTCCTGAACCATTTGAAATCATGTTGTCAAAATAATGTCCTGAATACTTTGATGTGTAACTCTTACAAACATGACCATTCTCCTAAAAAGAACTTTAATGAGGTACCTGTCAAAACTCAAATGGAGTCTGCAGATAAGGTGATACAATATGTCAACATTAATTTCTTGATTTTGAGAGTTGAATTGCAGTTAGGATTTTAGGAGAATGGTCATGTTTGTAAGAGCTCACTAATCACCCGTTACCACTACCACCTCCCTGGACAGCTGACACAGAAGCTCTCTTTGCTCTTCCCAAGCTTCAGTATCCCATGCCAGGCAACGTGGATGCCTTCGCCATCCTACGGGGGTTCCAACAACTGGTGCTAGGCGGCTCCTGCTGCTCTATCACCACCTCCCTGCAAAGATACACAGGTGGTTGGTGCCACATGCCATTTTGCGTTCCCCACCAGCATTGTGTGAGAATTCCATTGGTTTCATATTCTTGTCAACACAAGGTATTGCCAGTTTTAAAAATTGTAGCTATACATGGTAGGCGTATAATGGTAACAAATCATAGTTTTAATTAGCATCTCTCTCATGACTAATGAGGTCAAGCATCTTTTCCTGTATTTATCATTTGACCATATTCTTTTGTGAGGTATCTACTCAACCGGTTTGCTCATTTTTTTTTGTTGTTGGCTTCTATTGATATATAAGGTCTTTATACATTACACAGGTTCTTTGTTTTATATATATATATATATAAAAGCCTTTTTTCTGTGTATATATATACAGTGGATATTCTTTCCTGTTATGTAGTTTGCTTTCCATTTTTAAAAATTAGATTGTTTGTCTTACACTTTGAAAGAATTTGTAGTTGTTGGGTGTAGTGTTCTACAAATATAATTTGGGTCTATTTGGCTGATTGATTCAGATCATCTATGCCTACTGTTTTTTTGTCTGGTTATTTAGCGATTGCTCAGGAAGAGGTATTTAGATCTCCTACTGCAATTTTGAAATCGTTTATTTCCCCCTTTATCTGTCAATTTCTGCTTTATGTATTCTGAAACTTTGTTACTGGGTGCACATACATCTGTGATGAATCATAATAAAATGCCTTTATCTCAGTTAATTAATGAGATAAAATAGACTTTAATATGAGATAAAATAAAATTCTTTTTAAAAATTCATCCTGCTTATTTCTGATTTTAATTGGAGAATTTAATCCAATTAAATGTAATACAGTTATTGATACAATGGTATTAAGGACTGTTTTTTCCTTCTGTATTTTGTTCCTTTGTTCCCCCTTTTCTTATGTGGATTATTTGAATATTTCTTAAATTCCATTTTAATGTATTGGCTTTTTAATATTTCTTTCCATATTTTTAAATGGTTGCTCTAAGGATTATAATATACATCTTTAATTTATACTCTCTGTTAGAGTTAATATTGTATCAATTCTTGTAAAATGTAGAAGTTTTACAATTGTTTAGGTTCTTTATTACCCCACCATCTTTTTTTATGGTAGTTATCATGTTATTTGTATGAAACCTACATTCATGATTAGCCCCACAGGAATATGTTATTCTTTCATTTAAACATTCACATGTGTTTAACACCCTTGTTAATATGGGTATTAAAGAAAAAAGCCTTTTACATTTACCCAGATATTTATCATTTCATTACTTCTTGACAATTAGACTTTTCCTTTGGCGTAATTTCCCTCCAGCCTGCAGAATTTTTTCTTAGTGTAATTTTTTCTTAGTGTAATTTCCCTCCAGCTTGCAGAATTTTTTCTTAGTTTTCTATCTTGGAATTCTGGATTAACTTTCCTGTTTTTCTTTCAACACCTTAAAGATACTGTGCTACTGAATTTGGCATAGTTTCTAATAAAAATCCAATTTTTTGATAATCAGTTTGCATACAAACTGATTTGTATCACTTTTCCTTGGTAAATAGAGTTTTCTTTCCTCTGGCTGTTTTTGATATTTTCTTTAGTTTTCAGCAAATAGATTTGCCATATATAAATTTGTTTGTTTTACTACATTTGGGGGTTTCTGAGCTTTAAAGATTTATAAATTACGTCTGTCATTTGATCTAGAATGTTTTCAGCTATTATTTCTTCACAAATTTGATCTGCTTCATTCTTTCTTTCCTCTCTCTGTGAGTCTCCACTTGCGTATATTAAAACAGTCTTTTTCTATTATCCCACAGGACCCTGAGGAACTATTCATATTTTATTTTTTGAGACAGAGACCCTTTCTGTCACCCAGGCTGAAGTGCAGTGGTGAGATCACAGGTCACTGCAACCTCCGCCTCCCAAGTTCAAGAGAATCTCCTGCCTAGGCCTCCCAAGTAGCTGGGATTACAGGTGCTTGCCACCACTCCTGGCTAATTTTTGTATTTTTAGTAGAGAGGGAGGTTTCACTCTGTTGGCCAGGCTGGTCTTGAACTCCTGACCTCAAATGATCTACCTGCCGCAGAACTCCCAAAGTGCTGGGATTACAGGTGTGAGCCACTGCACCTGGCCTTCAATTTAAAAAATAATTCCCTATTTATTTTCTTCAGATGGGAAAATTTCTTCTGGTCTATCTCCCAGCTCACTGCTTCTTTTCACTATCATTTTTGTTCTAACATGCCCACGCAGAGGTTTTTTTAATGTCAGATGTTGTATTCTCCAGTTCTTTTCTTTTCTTTTTTTTTTTTTTTGAGATGGAGTTTTGTTCTTGTTGCCCAGGCTGGAGTGCAGTGGCACGATCTTGGCTTGCTACAACCTCCGCCTCCCAGGTTCAAGCAATTCTCCTGCCTCAGCCTCCCGAGTAGCTGGGATTACAGGCATGCACCATCATGCCTGGCTAATTTTGTATTTTTAGTAGAGATGGGGTTTCACCATGCTGGATAGGCTGGTTTCGAAGTCCTGACCTCAAGTGATCCACACGCCTCGGCCTTCCAAAGTGCTGGGATTACAGGCGTGAGCCACCGCACCCGGCCGTATTCTCCAGTTCTATAATTTTTGTTCTACTTTGCTTTGTAATTCTATTTTTTTTCTGCTGAAAATGTTCATCTTTTCAATTTATTATAAGCATGTTTTCCTTTACCTCATTGAGCAGAGTTATGATAGTTGCCTTAAAGTTCTTATCTGATAATTCCATTGGAGTCATCTCAGTGCTGGCCTCCATTGATGATCTTTTCCCTTAAAAATAAGTCAGTTTTCCAGTTCTTCGTATGTGAAATATTTTTGAATTATATATTATTTTGAATAAATATCTGTAGAGATTGTGGATTATATAACTCCAAAGAGTGTTGCCATTTTTTTTTTCATAAGGAAATTAAATTGGCTAATCTGAGACTAAAAACTTTCCATGAAATATCAGTTCATTTGTTTGGATTTACCTGAAATCTTCTCTGAGTCTTCCCTGTTTGTGCATAGTTTGGGGCTCAGAGGGAGACTTGGGAAAATCTACAATCCAGAAATTTATTTATTTTATTTTTATTTTTTGTTTTTGAAAGAGCAACTTTTTTTAAACTTTATTTTTATTTTTTCATTATACTTTACGTTCTGGGGTACATGTGCAGATTGTGCAGGATTGTTACATAGGCATACACATGTATGCCTATACATGTTTGCTATACATACACATGTTTGCTGCATCCACCCCTCTGTCACCTACGTTAGGTACTTCTAATGTTATCCCCCCCTAAACCCCCCAGCCCCTGCTATCCCTCCCCTAGCTTCCCTACCCCTGAACAGGCTTTGGTATGTGATGATCCCCTCCTTGCGTCCATGTGTTCTCATTGTTCATCACCCACTTATAAATGAGAACATGCGGTGTTTGATTTTCTGTTCTTGTGTCAGTTTGCTGAGAATGATGGTTTCCAGCTTCATCCGTGTCCCTGCAAAGGACATTAACTCATCCTTTTTTATGGCTGCATAGTATTCCATGGTGTATATGTGCCACATTTTCTTTATCCAGTCTATCATGGATGGACATTTGGGTTGGTTCCAAGTCTTTGCTATTGTACACAGTGCCACAATGAATACACATGTGCATGTTTTCTTTGTAATAGAAAAATTTATAATTCTTTGGATATATACTTAGTAATGGGATTGCTGGGTCACATGGTATTTCTATTTCTAGACCCTTGAGGAATTGCCACACTGTCTTCCACAATGATTGAACTAATTTACACTCCCACCAACTGTGTAAGAGTGTTCCTGTTTCTCTACATCCTCTCCAGCATCTGTTGTCACCAGATTTTTTAATGATCACCATTCTAACTGGCGTGAAAAGGTATCTCAATGTGGTTTTGATTTACATTTCTCTAATGCCCAGTGATGATGAGCACTTTTTCATATGTTTCTTGGCTACATAAATGTCTTCTTTTGAGAAGTGTCTGTTCATATCTTTTGCCCACTTTTTGATAAGGTTGTTTTTTTCTTTTAAGTTCTTTGTAGGTCCTGGATATTAGCTCAGTGTCGGATGGGTAGATTGCAAACATTTTATCCCATCTGTTGGTTGCTGGTTCACTCTAATGATTATTTCTTTTGCTATGCAGAAGCTCTTAAGTTTAACTAGATCCCATTTGTCTATTTTGGCTTTTGTTGCCAAAGCTTTTGGTGTTTTAGTCATGAAGTCCTTGCCTATGCCTAGGTCCTGAATGGTTTTGCCTAGGTTTTCTTCTGGGGTTTTTATGGTGTTAGGTCTTATGTTTAAATCTTTAATAATCTATCGGAGGTTAATTTTTGTATAAGGTGTAAGGAAGGATTCTAGTTTCTGCTTTCTGCACACTGCTAGCCAGTTTTCCCAACACCATTTATTAAACAGGGAATCCTTTCCCCATTACCTGTTTTTGTCAGGTGTGTCAAAGATCAGACTGTTGTAGATGTGTGGCGTTACTTCTGAGGCCTCTGTTCTGTTCCACTGGTCTATATCTCTGTTTTGGTACCAGTACCATGCTGTTTTGGTTACTGTTGCCTTGTAGTATAGTTGAAGTGAGGTAGCCTGATGCCTCCAGATTTGTTTGTTTGTTTGTTTTGCTTAGGATTGTCTTGGCTATGTGGGCTCTTTTTGGTCTCATATGAAGTTTAAGGTGTTTTTTTTTCAGTTCTGTGAAGAAGGCCAATGGTAGCTTGATGGGGATAGCATTGAATCTATAAATTATTGTGGACAGTATGGCATTTTCACGATATTGATTCTTCCTAACCATGAGTATGGAATATTTTTCCATCTGTTTGTGTCTTCTTTTATTTCCTTGAGCAGTGGTTTGTAGTTCTCCCAGAAGAGGTCCTCATATCCCTTGTTAGTTGTATTCCTAGGTATTTTATTCTCTTTGTAGCAATTGTAATGGGAATTCACTCATGATTTGGCTGTTTGTCTGTTGTTGGTGTATAGGAATGCTTGTGATTTTTGCACATTGATTTTGTATCCTGAGACTGTTGAAGTTCTTATCAGCTTAAGGAGATTTTGGGCTGAGATGATGGGGTCTTCTAAAAATACAATCATGTCGTCTGCAAATAGAGACCATTTGACTTCCTCTTTTCCTAATTGAATACCCTTTACTTCTTTTTCTTGCCTGATTGCTCTGGCTAGAACTTCCAATACTATGTTGAATAGGAGTGGTGAGAGAGGGCACCCTTGTCTAGTGCCAGTTTTCAAAGGGACTGTTTCCAGTTTTTGCCCATTTGGTATGACATTGGCTGTGGATTTGTCATAAATAGCTCTTATTATCCTGAGATACATTTCATCAATATCTAGTTTATTGAGAGTTTTTAGCATAAAGGGCTGTTGAATTTTGTCAAAGGCCTTCTCTACATCTACTGAGATAATCATGTGTTTTTGTCTTTGGTTCTGTTTATATGATGGATTACTTTATAAGTTTGCATATGTTGAACCAGCCTTGCATCCCTGGGATGAAGCTGACTTGATTGTGATGGGTAAGTTTTTTGATGTGTGATATTGGCCTGAAATTTTCTTTTTTAGTTGCGTCTCAGCCAGGTTTTGGAACCAGGATGATGTTGGTCTCATAAAAGGAGTTAGGGAGGATTCCCTCTTTTTGTATTGTTTGGAATCATTTCAGAAGGAATGGTACCAGCTCCTCTTTATAAGTCTGATAGAATTCATCTGTAAACCCATCTAGTCCTGGACTTTTTTGGTTGGTAGGCTATTAATTGCTGTCTGAATTTCAGACCTTGTTGTTGATCTATTCAGGAATTCAACTTCTTCCTGGTTTAGTCTTTGGAAGCTGTAAGTGTCCAGGAATTTATCCATTTCTTCTAGATTTACTGGTTTACGTGTATAGAGGTGTTTGTGGTAATCTCTGATGGTAGTTTGTATTTCTGCAGAATCAGTGGTGATATTCATTTTATCATTTTTTAATTGAATCTATTTGATTCTTCTCTCTTTTCTTTTTTATTAGTCTGGCTAGCAGTGTATCTATTTTGCTGATCTTTTCAAAAAACCACCTCCTGGATTCATTGATTTTTTGAAGGGTCTTTTATGTCTCTATCTCCTTCAGTTCTGTTCTGATCCTAGTTATTTCTTGTCTTCTGCTAGCTTTTGAATTTGTTTGATCTTGCTTCTAGTTCTTTTAATTGTGATGAGAGGATGTCAATTTTAGATCTTTCCTCCCTTCTCATACAGGCTTTTATTGCTATAAATTTCCCTCTAGACACTGCTTTAAATGTGTCCCAGATATTTTTGGTACATTTTTTCTTTGTTCTCATTGGTTTTGAAGAACATCTTTATTTCTGCCTTTATTTCATTATTTATCCAGTAGTCATTCAGGAGCAGGTTGCCCAGCTTCCATGTAGTTATGCACTTTTGAGTGAGTATCTTAACCCTGAGTTCTAATTTGATTGCACTGTGGTCTGAGAGACTGTTTGTTACGATTTCTGTTCTACTGCATTTGCTGAGGAGTGATTTACTTCCAATTATGTGGTCAATTTTAGAGTAAGTGAGACATGGTGCTCAGAAGAATGTATATTCCGTGGAATTGGGGTGGAGAGTTCTGTAAATGTCTATTAGATTTGCTTGGTCCGTGCTTGAGTTCAAGTCCTGGATATGCTTGTTAACTTTCTGTCTCGTTGGTCTGTCTAATATTGACAATGGAGTGTTAAAGTTTTCCACTCTTATTGTTTGGGAGTCTAAGTCTCTTTGTAGGTCATTAAAAACTTGCTTTACACATCTGGGTGTTCCCGTATTGTGTACATACATAATTAGAATAGTTACCTCTTCTTGTTGCATTGATCCCTTTACCATTATGTAATGACCTTTTTTGTTTCTTTTGATCTTTGTTGGCTTAAAATTGTTTTGTCAGAGACTAGAATTGCAACTTCCACATTTTTTTTGCTCTCCATTTTCTTGGTAAATCTTCCTCCATCCTTTTATTTTGATCCTATGTGTGTCTTTGCACATGGGATGGGTCTCCTGAATACAGCACACCAATGGGTCTTGACTCTTTATCCAATTTGACAGTCTGTGTCTTTTGATTGGGGCATTTAACCCATTTACATTTAAGATTAATATTGTTATGTGTGAATTTGATCCTGCCATTTTGATACTAGCTCAGGATGCTTTGCCTGTTAGTTGACACTTTTTATTCATTGTGTTGATGGTCTTTACCATTTGGTACGTTTCTTTTGTTCCTTTCCATGCTTAGTGCTTCTTTCAGGAGCTCTTATAAGGCAGGCCTGGTGGTGACAAAATCTCTCAGCAATTGCTTGTCTGTAAAGGATTTTATTTCTCCTTTGCTTATGAAGCAGTTTGGCTGGATATAAAATTCTGGGTTGAAAGTTATTTTCTTTAAGGATGTTGAATATTGGTCCCCAGTCTCTTCTGGCTTGCAGGGATTCTGCTGAGAGATCTGCTGTGAGTCTAATGGGTAACTTTGTGGGTAACTTGACCTTTCTAGTTGTCCTTAGCTTTTTTTCCTTTATTTCAACCCTGGTGAATCTTGACAATTATGTACCTTGGGGTAGCTCTTCTTGAGGAATATCTTTGTGATGTTCTCTGTATTTCCTGGATTTGAATGTTGGCCTGTCTTGCTAGGTTGGGAAAGTTCTCCTGGATAATATCCTGAAGTGTTTTCCAACTTGGCTTCCTTCTCTTTGTCACATTCAGGTACACTGATCAAACGTAGATTAGGTCTTTTCACATAGTCTCATATTTCTTGGAGGTTTTGTGCATTTCTTTTCACTCTTTTTTCTCTGATCTTGCCTTCACATTTTATTTCATTGAGTTGATCTTCAGTCTCTGATATCCTTTCTTCTGCTTGATCTATTTGGTGATTGAAACTTGTGTACGCTTTGAGATGTTCTTGTGCTGTGTTTTTCAGCTTCATCAAGTCATTTATGTTTTTCTCTAAGCTGGTTATTCTAGTTAGCATTTCAACTAAACTTTTTTCAAGTTCTTAGTTTCTTTGCATCGGGTTAGAACATGCTCCTTTAACTCAGAGAAGTTTGTTACTAACCACCTTCAGAATATTAGACTACCATTCTCTAGATCTCTCCTTTATGATATCCTCCTCCCTTCACTCTTCAAAAGCTTTGGTTGCCCCATGCACTGTCATTTTTTTCTTTAGGCCATAGAAATGGTAGGCTTTCTGTCAGAGTTTTACATCCTGCGCTGTGATCACAGCCTCCCCTCAAGTTTTCTCTCCCAAATCAAAAACTCACTTTATGCCTCCACCTTCTACCAAGTATCAACTCCCCTGCTAATTACATCTAGTTCGGCTCATTTTCAAAATCACTTAGGGAGTTTGATTTCTTGTTGTTGTCCAGAATTTATAGCAATCATCTGTGTGAGGGTTGGTCTACCGGAAAGTATTCCATTATGCTAGAAGCAGAATTTGGTCTAAAATTTATTTTCAGAAGAATTAAAAAGATTATTGAAATGCAACTAATTCATGAAAGTTCAGGATACAAAATCAATGTACAAAAATTAGTTGCATTTTTATACACTGTTTATGGATTAGAAGAGGGACATCAGAAAAGAAACTGCCTTCTTCATATGATAATAGCTAATGTAATTATTTTGTATAATTAACCAGAATTTGCATTCACTACAATTTTCATTATTTTATTTTGCTATTAGTGAATCCATTTTCAATCACTGCTATTTAATTTTGATTGGCTAAATGAGCTAGTGAGCACTGACACATATAAATATACTATCTTATTATATTCATTCACAAAGTGAATGAAAGATTGATTACAATGAAAGTTTTTTTTGATTTTGAGGTACTTATATCAACTGTGGATACTGTTCAATTCTCCCACTTTTCTTTACATTACCTACTGTATATTCTACATTAGGATGGGATACAGTATACCATTTAATCTTTACATAAGATTAGGAAGTGAAATTATCAGTACTGTTGAAATCTAGCCATTCCAGATTTCTAAAATGTGAATTTTTGGAGCAAAACCCACAAACTTCTAAAAACTTTGGAGACCTCCTTACAGTTTGAAACACATTGCCTTGGCATTTTTAGAGAATGAATGTTCTATGAAACTTTAGGCATCACTTTTACTAATAAGATATAATTTAAA
Source organism: Sapajus apella (assembly GCF_009761245.1). Taxonomy (NCBI): domain Eukaryota; kingdom Metazoa; phylum Chordata; class Mammalia; order Primates; family Cebidae; genus Sapajus; species Sapajus apella. Next base: position 46,245,817 of record NW_022436948.1, on the reverse strand, counting down.
AGTAGAAATACAAACAAATACAAATACAAATTTTAATACTTTTATTCTTTTAAATTAATTTTGTAAAATATCACCCTTTTTTCAGTTCTAAATGTGTCCTGATTTAAGCATATGTAATTCTTATATGTTTACCTAGGTGTCTACTAGACCAAGTTCTCTATAACAATAAAATTAAAAAAAAAAAAAAAAAAACAAACTTCAATGCTCCTGCTTATTTTCTCTCTAGTTCCATGAGTCTGTCTTCTAACTGGTTCATTTATCATGGCCAACCAAAGCTCTAGAAAAATATCCCCAGATTCCTAGCTACTGCCATAGAAAACTGGTTTTACAATATAGTGTCCTCTATATGTAGTAGCAGGAATTACCTAATAACTAATTCAGGATCAGGAGGCAAGAAGGAATAAAAATCAAAGCAAGTTCCACCCAAAACTTAGACCCCCTTGCAGATCTATGGTAGGTTTTTCTAAGAACCAGCTTTTTGCTTATTTTCAGTTCATTTATTTCTCTGTTTTATTTTCAGTTCATTTATTTCTGCTCTAATCTTTATTATTTATTTTCATGTTTTCTTTAGGTTTAATTTGCGCCTCTTTTTGTAGTTTCTTAACATAGAAGCATAGATGATTGACTTGAGATTTCCTTTTTTTTTTTTAACAAGCTCTGAAAAATTTTATTAAAGAAAAATTTTGCATGGTTTACTTTTCACCAGTCTGTTCTGGCATGCTTCTAATGATGTCAGAATCACCTGGATCAATGACAGCCAGTGTGCAAATACTCTGTAGTATTTTCCACATGCTGTGCCCAGTTCAATATTATTGCCACTATAGTGATGGACACCAGTTTTGGTTAACATTGCATAGTGCTCTATTTTGGATTTCCTCAAAGCTGGGCGGTTAGCGAGAATGACCAATTTCACTTTGCCTTGTCTGATCATCTTCAGAGTCTGCTTGTACCCCAGCATGTACTTTCCACTTTTCATAACAAGTTGGAGCCTAGAGTTGATCGACTCCAGCGACTTTTTTGTCTTCTTTGCGGCCCCCATCTTCCTGCCTTAGGTGCGGGACAGCCCCCAACCAAGAGCAGACGCTAAGATGGCCAGGGAGCGAGAAAGCTTGAGATTTCCTTTCTAATGAAATGCTATAGATTTCCCTTTGAGTGCGGTCGGCTCCATTGCACATATTTAATGTTGCATTCTCATTTTTGTTACTTACAAATGTTTTAATTTCTTGAATCATCCTTTTTGATCTGTGGCTTATTTAAAAGTGTGTTTAATTTCTAAGTGTTTGGAGATGCTTAAACGTGTTATTGATGTGTAGTTTAATTCCTTCATGGTTAAATAACATACATTGTATGATTTCAATTCTTTTGAATCTACTCATGTTTGTTTTACAACAAAGGATATGGTCTATATTGATGTATATTCAATATGCACTTGAAAAGAGTATTATTATTTTGTTGTTGTTGGGTTGAATGACTTACAGGGGTCAATTAGATGTAACTGGTTGATAGCCTTTTATGTTCTTTTATATCCTTGCTGATCATCTGTTTATAGGTTATATAGATTACTAAGAGAAAGGATCATTAAAGTATCCCACAATAATCATGAATCTATTTCTATCAGTCTATCCATTTCTTCGTCACACATTTCGAAGCTGTTTTAGTTGCATACACATTTCAAATTGTTTTCTTCTTGGTGATTTGACCCTTTTATCATTTTGTAATGTACCTCTTTATTCCTGAAATTTCTCTATGCTCTAAAATCTACTTGATCTGATGTTATTGTAGCCAGTCCAGCTTTCTTTTGATAGTAAATATTTTTTCCACCTTTTCACTTTTAGCTTACATATGTAATTATATTTGAAGTAAATTACATGTAGATAGCATAAAATTGGGTAATTTTTAAATCAATTCAATCTCTTTTAATTTGTATGTTTAGACCATTTACATTTAATAACATTATTGCTATGTTTGAATTTACGTTTGGATTTAGTCCACCATTTTATTATATGCTTACTCCCATTTTTCATTACGCTACTTCTCTTTCTCTGCCTTCTTTTGGATCATTTGAACATATTTTAGTATTTCATGTTAGCTTATCTATTATGTTTTGACTATATTATTTTGAACAGTGTTTTTAATGGCTTCTTTAGACATTATAATACACCCATCAAACTTTTCAGCCAAGTTAGAAAACATATTTTTCTACTTCAAAAATCAGGTGGCACCATACTAACCTCTTTACTCTCTTTGTCATTGTCTTATATGTCACATCAGCATACATTAAACCCTCCATAACCGCAGTATTTTAAACAACAAGCATATTTTAAAAACACAATGCTGTTTCAAGTTTCTTTCCAGTATCACTCCCCTCCTGTTTGAAGAACTTCCTTTGCAAATTCTTTTAGAGAAGGTTTGGTGCCAATAAATGTGATTGGCTTTGTTCTGAGAGTTTTCACTTCACTTTTATTCCCAAAGCTTATTTTTATAGAATATTTTAAATAAATTTTATAGTTATTTTTATAGAATTCTGGGTTGACAGCTACTTTTAACACTTAAAAAATCGTGGGTCACTTCCTTCTGGCTTCAGTGATTTCTGATGAGAAATCAACAATTGTTCGAATCATGTCTCACAGTCTCTGAGGCTCTGTTCAATTTTTTTTCTGACACTCAGATTAAATGATTTCTGTAGATCTACCTTCAAGATTTTCAGAATGGTAGGTAAGTGAGCATTGACTTCCATTTAAAGTTATCTGCTTGAGGGACATGGACGAAGCTGGAAACCATCATTCTCAGCAAACTGACACAAAAACAGAAAACCAAGCACTGCATCTTCTCACTCATAAGCGGCTGTTGAACAATGAGAACACATGGACATAGGGAGAGGAACATCACACACTGGGGCCTGCCAGGGGGTGGAGGGGTTAAGGGAGGGATAGTAGGGGGTGGGGGGATTGGAAAGGGCTAACATTAGGAGAAATACCTAATGTAGATGATGGGGGGGTGGATGCAGCACACCACCATGGCGTGTGTATACCTATGTAACAAACCTGCACATTCTGCACTTGTACCGTAGAACTTAAAACAACATAAAAAATAAAATAAAGTTACCTGTTTGATTAGCCCCTAAAAAGAGTCAGCCTGTTCTTTGAAGCTTTGAAGCCAGACATTGACTTCTCCTCTCTAATAATTAAATAATTGGATGGCACCTTCTTCCAATACAGGGCTGTTTCATCTCCACTGAGAATCTGTTAATGTAGCCACATTTATCAATGATCCTCACTAGATCTTCTGAATAACTTGCGGCAGCTTCTACATCAACATGTGCTGCTTCACCAGGTGCTCTTATGTTATGGAGATGGCTTCTTTCCGTAAATCTCATGAACCAACCTCTGCTGGCTTCCAACTTTTCTCTTCCAGCTTCCTCACCTCTCAGCCGTCACAGGATTGAGGAGTGTTAGGGTTTTTCTCTGGATTAGGCTTTGGCCTAATGGAATGTTGTGGCCTGTTGGATCTTCAGTCCAGACTATGAAAGCTTTTTCTATATCAGCCATATTGTTTCACTTATCATTTATGCAGTCACTGTAGCAGCACTTTGAGTTTTTTCTTTGCATTCACAGCTTGGCTAATTGGCACAAGAGGCCTAACATTTGGCCTCTTTTGGCTTTTGACATGGCTTTCTCACTGTTTAATCATTTTTAGCTTTTGACTTAAGGTGAGAGATATGCAAGTGTTTCTTTTACTTGAACACTTAGATGCCATTGTAGGGTTATTAATTGGCCTAATTTCAAAATTATTGCATCTTAGGGAATAGGGAGGCCCAAAGAGAGGGAGAGAAATGGGGAAGGCCAGTGTGTGGAGCAGTCAGAACATGAACATTTATCAATTAAGTTTGCAGTTTCATATGGGTGAGATTCATGGCACTCCAAAATAATTACAACAGCAAAGACCACTGATCACAAATCATCAAAACAAATATAATAATAATAATAATAACAAAGTTTTAAGTATTGTGGGAATTAGCAAAATGTGATACAGAGATAAAATGTGAACAAAAGGTGTTGGAAAAATGGTGCTGATAGATTTGCTTAACACAGGGTTGTCACAAACCTTGAAATTGTAAAAAACACAGTATCTGTGAAACAAAATAAAGTGAAGCTCAGGGGCTGCTGGCAAGATGGTTGAAAAGGAACAGCTCCAGTGCACAGCTCCCAGCAAGACTGACACAGAAGGGAGTGATCTCCACATTTCCAGCTGAGGTACCTGGTTCATCTCATTTGGACTGGTTGGACAGCAGCCCAAGGAGGGTGAGCTGAAGCAGGCTGGGGCGTCACCTCACCTGGGAAGTGCAAGAGGCCAGAAAACTCCCTCTTTTAGCTAAGGAAATCCATTAAGGACTGTCCCCTGCACTCCGGCCCAGATACTGTGCTTTTCCCATGGACAACCCACAGACCAGGAGATTCCCTCTGGTGCCTACAACACCAGGGCCCTGTTTTTCCAGCACAAAACTGGGAGGCCATTTGGGAAGATATCGAGCTAGCCACAGCAGTTTTTTTTTCATATCCTGGTGGGGTCTGGAAGACCAGTGAGACAGAACCGCTCAGTCACCAGCAAAGGGGGCTGAAGCCAGGGAGCCAAGTGATCTGGCTTGGTGAGTCCCACCCATGAAGACCAGCAAGCTAAGATCCACTGGCTTGAAATTCTCCCAGACAGCAAAGCAGCCTGAGCTTGAGCTGGGACATTCCAGCTCGGCGTGGGGAGGGGGGTCCCCCATTGCTGAGGCTCAAGCAGGCAGTTATATTACAGTGTAAACAAAATCACTGGGAAGTTCAAACTGGACGGAGCCCATGGCCGCTCAGCAAGGCCTCTGCAGGCAGAAAAAAGGCAGGAACCCATCAGGAACTTATAAACAAAGCACCCACCTTCTTGGGACAGAGCACCTGGGAAAAGGGGCTGTTGTGCGTACAGCTTTAGCAGACTTAAATGTCCCTGCCTGGAAGCTCTGAAAAAAGCAGCAGATCTCCCAGCACAGTACTCCAGCTTGGATAAGGGACAGACTGCCTCCTCAAGTGGCTCCAGACCTCCGTGTATTCTGACTGGGAGACGTTTCCCAGTTGGGTCCAACAGACACCTTATACAGGAGAGCTCTGGCTGGCATGTGGCAGGCACCCTTCAGAAATGAAGCTACCAGAGGAAGGAACAGGCAGCAATATTTGCTGTTATGCAGCCCCTGCTGGTGATTCCCAGGCAAGCAGGGTCTGGAGTGGCCCTCCAGCAAACTCCAGCAGACCAGCAGCAAGGAGGCCTGACTTTTAGAAGGAAAACTAAGAAAAAAAAGAAATAGTTTCAACATCAACAGAAAGGACGTCCACTCAAAGGCCCCATCCAAAAGTAACCGACTTCAAAGACGAAAGGTAGATAAATCCACAAATATGGAATAAATCAGTGCAAAAAGGTGAAAATTCCAAAAGCTAGAATGCCTCTTCTCCTCCAAGGGATCACAACTCCTCACCAGCAAGGGAAAAAAACTGGACGAAGAATGAGTTTGACAAGTTGACAGAAGAAGGCTTCAGAAGATGAGTAATAAAATTCTCCAAGGTAAAGGAGCATGTTCTAACCCAATGCAAGGAAGCTAAGAACCTTGAGAAAAGGTGAGATGAAATACTAACTAGAATAACCAAGATAGAGAAGAACATAAACGACTTGATGGAGCTGAAAAACACAGCATGAGAACTTTGTGAAGAAAACACAAGTTTTAATAGCTGAGTCGATCAAGCGGAAGAAAAGATATCAGAGATTCAAGATCAACACAATGAAATAAAGTGAGAAGACACGATTAGATAAAAAAGTGAAAAGAAATGAACAAAGCCTCTAAGAAATATGGGTTACTTGAAAAGACCAAATCTACGTTTGATTGCTGTACCTGAAAGTGACAGGGAGAATAAAACCAAGCTGGAAAACACTCTTTAGGATATCCAGGATAACATCCCCAATCTACCAAGGTAGGACAACATTCAAACTCAGGAAATACAGAGAACACCACAAAGATGACCCCAAGACACATAATCGTCAGATTCAGCAGGGTTGAAATGAAGGAAAAAATGCTAAGAACAGCCAGAGAGAAATGTTGGTTTACCCACAAATGGTAGCCCATCAGACTCACAGCGTTTTTCTCAGCAGAAACCATACAAGCCAGAAGAGAGTGGGGGCCAAAATTCAACATCCTTAAAGCAAATAATTTTCAACCTAGAATTTAATATCCAGCCAAACTAAGCTTCATAAGCAAAGGAGAAATAAAATCCTTTATGGACAAGCAGCTGCTGAGAGATTTTGTCACCACCAGGCCTGCCCTACAAGAGTCCTGAAAGAAGCAATAAGCATGGAAAGGATCAACCGATATCAGCCACTGCAAAAAAACACATCAAATTGTAAAGACCATCAATGCTATGAAGAATCTGCATCAACTAACAAGTAAAATAATCAGCTGGCATCATAATGACAAGATCAAATTTACACATAACAATATTAATCTTAAATGTAAACAGGCTAAATGCCCCAATTGAAAGATAGAAACTGGCAAATTGGATAAGGAGTCAAGACCCTTTGGTGTGCTGTATTCAGGAGACCCATGTCACGTGCAAAGACACACAAAAGCTCAAAATAAAGGTATGAAGGAATATTTACCAAGTAAATGGAAAGCAAAAAAAAAAAAAAAAAAAAAAGCAGGGGTTGCAATCCTAGTCTCTGATAAAACAGACTTTAAACCAACGAAGTTCAAAAGAGACAAAAGGGCATTAAATAATGGTAAGGGGATCAATGTAACAAGAAAAGCTAACTATCTTAAATTACTAGCTATCTTAAATAACTATACACCTAATACAGGAGCACCCAGATTCATAAAGCAAGTTCTTAGAGACCTACAAAGAGACACAGACTACCACACAATAAGACCGGGAAACTTTAACACCCCACTGCCAATATTATACAGATCAATGAGACAGAAAATTAACAAGGATATCCAGGACTTGAACTCAGATCTGGACCAAGCGGACCTAACAGACATCTACAGAACTCTCCACCCCAAAACCACAGAATATACATTCTTCTCAGCACCACATCTCACTTATTCTAAAATTGACCACATAATTGGAAGTAAAACACTTCCTCAGCAAATACAAAATAACAGAAATCATAACAAACAGTCACTCAGGCCACAGTGCAATCAAATTAGAATTCAGGATTAAGAAACTCACTCAAAACTGCACAACTACATGGAAACTGAAAAAACTTCTCCTGAATGACTACTGGATAAATAATGAAATGAAGGAAGAAATAAAGATGTTCTTTGAAATCAGCGAGAACGAAGACACAATGTACCAGAATCTCTGGTACCTTTAAAGAAGTGAGTAGAGGAAAATTTATAGCACTAAATGCCTACATGAGAAGGGAGGAAAGATCTAACATTGACACCCTCTCATGACAATGAAAAGAACTAGAGGAGCAAGATCAAACAAATTCAAAAGCTAGCAGAAGACAAGAAATAAATAAGAACAAAGCAGAACTGAAGGAGATAGAGACATAAAAAACCCTCCAAAATATCAATGAATCCGGGAACTGGTTTTTTGGAAAGATCAACAAAATAGATTGCTAGCCAGACTAATAAAAAATGAAAAGAGAGAAGAATCAAATAGATGCAATAAAAAATGATAAAATGAATATCACCACTGATCCCACGAAATACCAACTACCATCCGAGAATACTGTAAACATCTATATGCAAATACACTGGAAAATCTAGAAGAAATGGATAAATTCCTGGACACCTACACCTTCCCAAGACCAAACCAGGAAGAAGTTGAATCCTTGAATAGACCAACAAAAAGGTCTGAAATTCAGGGAGCAATCAATAGCCTACAAACCAAAAAAAGTCTAGGACCAGACAGGTTCACAGCCGAATTCTACCGGAGGTACAAAGAGGAGCTGGTACCATTCCTTCTGAAACTATTCCAAACAATACAAAAAGAGGGAATCCTTCCTAACCCATTTCATGAGACCAACATCATCCTGGTACCAAAACCTGGCAGAGACACAATTAAAAAAGAAAATTTCAGGCCAATACTCCTGATGAACATTATTGCAAAAATCCTCAATAATATACTGGCAAACCAAATACGACAGCACATTAAGAAGCTTATCTATCATGATTAAGTCAGCTTCATCCCTGGGAAGCAAGTCTGGTTCAACAAACACAAATAAATAAACGTAATCCATCACATAAACAGAACCAAAGACATAAACCACGTGATTATTGCAATAGTTGCAGAGAAGGCCTTTGACAAAATTCAACAGCCCTTTATGCTAAAAACTTTCAATAAACTAGATATTGATGGAATGTATCTCAAAATAATAAGAGCTATGTATGACAAACCCACAGCCAATATCATACTGAATGGGCAAAAACCGGAAGCGTTCCCTTTGAAAGCCGGCACAAGACAAAGATGCCCTCTCTCACCACTCCTATTCAATATAGTATTGGAAGTTCTGGCCAAGGCAATCAGGCAAGAAAAAGAAATAGAGGATATTCAATTAGGAAAAGAGGAAGTCAAATTGTCTCTATTTGCAGACGACATGATTGTATATTTAGAAGACCCCATCATCTTAGCCCAAAATCTCCTTAAGCTGATAAGCAACTTCAGCAAAGTCTCAGGATACAAAATCAATGTGCAGAAATCACAAGCATTCCTATACACCAACAACAGACAAACAGAGAGCCAAATCATGAGTGAACTCCCATTATAATTGCTACAAAGAGAATAAAATATCTAGGAATATAACCAACAAGGGATATGAGGAAATCTTCAGGGAGAACTACAAACCACTGCTCAAGGAAATGAGAGAGGACACAAACAGATGGAAAAACATTCCATGCTCATGATTAGGAAGAATTAATATCATGAAAATGTCATACTGCCCAAAGTAATTTACAGATTCAATGTTATCCCCACCAAACCAAAGCCAAGATAATCCTAATGAGAAAAAAAAAAAAAAAAAAAACAAAGCTGGAGGCATCACACAGAGATATAGACCAATGGAACAGAACAGAGGCCTCACAAACAATGCCAAACATCTACAATCATCTGATTTTTGACAAACCTGGCAAAAACAAGCAATGGGGAAAGGATTCCTTCTTTAATAAATGGTGTTGGGAAAACTGGCTAGCCATATGCAGAAAGCTAAAATGGATCTCTTCCTTACACTTTATACAAAAATTAACTAAAGATGAATTAAAGATTTAAACATAAGACCTAAAGCCATAAAAACCCTAGAAGAAAACCTAGGCAATACTATTCAGGACATAGGCATGGGCAAGGACTTCATGACTAAAACACCAAAAGCAATGGCAACAAAAGCCAAAATAGACAAATGGGGTCTAATTAATCTAAAGAGCTTCTCCACAGCAAAATAAACTATCATTAGAGTGAACTGGAAACCTACAGAATGGGAGAAAATTTTTGCAATCTACCCATCTGACACAGGGTTAATATCCAGAATCTACAAAGATCTTTAAATTTATATATAAAAAAAAATCCCATGAAAAAGTGGGCAAAAGATATGAACAGACACTTCTCAAAAGCAGACATTTATGCGGCTTACAAACATGAAGAAGTGCTCATCATCACTGGTCATTAGAGAAATGCAAATCAATACCACATTGAGATACTGTCTCACACCAGTTAGAATGGTGATCATTAAAAAATCTGGAGATAACAGATGCTGGAGAGGATGTGAAGAAATAGGAACGCTTTTACACTGTTGGTGGGAAGGTTAATTAGTTCAAATATTGTGGAAGAGAGTGTGGTAATTCCTCAAGGGTCTAGAAATAGAAATACCATTTGACTCAGCAATCCCATTACTGAGTATATGCCCAAAGGATTATAAGTATTCTACTATACAGGCACATATGTTTATTAGAGCACTGTTTACAATAGCAAAGACTTGGAACCAACCCAAATTCCCATCCATGATAGACTGGATAAGGAAAATGTGGCACACATACATCCTGGAATACTATGCAGCCATAAAAAGGATGAGTTCATGTCCTTTGCAGGGACATGGATGAAGCTGGAAACCATCATTCTCAGCAAACTAACACAAGAACAGAAAGCCAAACACCACACATTCTCTCTCATAAGTGGGAGCTGAACAATGAGAACACATGGACACAGGGAAGGAAACATCATATATTGGGCCCTGTCAAGGGGTGGGGGGCCAGGGGTGAGATAGCATTAGGAGAAGTACCTAATGTAGACGGCAGGGTGATGGATGCAGTGAACCATCATAGCACGTGTATAACTGTGTAACAAACTTGTATGTTCTGCACATGTACCCCAGAACTTAAAGTACAATAAAAAAAAGTGAAGCTCAATTAAATAAGGTATGCACTATTAGGGAGGTGCACTGCTGTTTTTTCTTATTGCAGTTCATTAGCATTCTACCTTAGCATACGGCTATACATTAATAGTAATTTAGCTCCTTTAAAAAACAATTTAAAGTAGGGCTAAAGAAAAAAAAAATACATCATGATTTAACTGAATATAAAAATCTCCTTAGAGTAAGACGCTCTTAGCATTATCACTTTTCTTTCTGTCATGAAATAATCTTCTGATGCAGGTATTTTTCTCAGTTTCTGGGAGGTAGAATATATGAAGAGTGAAGACAGAAATTTAAATAAATATAAAACTGATATCATTAAGTTAGATACAGAGTACTATATAATCGTTAAGACAAATTTAGCCCTTCTTTGAGGTGCCAGTAATTCGAATGTTATATCAAAAGGAAATATAATTTTAGGCTCAATATATATAGTTGCTGCTTGTATACTCATTCTACTTTAGGGAAAGCCTTATTCATATACAGACTAAGAAGCTGCTCACTTAGTATGATTTGGTTGGTACTGATATCAATGGAGGCTTCCATCTCAGAATTTTCCTCAACTCTTTTAAGAAGGAGTCTTAGTGTATTTGTTCCCATTCCTCACACAGACAGTTGAACATTTGTTATATTTAAAGACCTTATTAAAAGAAAAATATTGCCTTTTCTTTATATAGACACATACTTCCTTTTAATCAGCAAACGTATCATGATTATTTTTCCAAAGTCCTGTGTTATATATTTTTTAGAAGACAAATTTTGACATTAACAAGATACCATCTTAAAATCTTTTCCTTTGTTCTTAAAAAAATCTTATCCTGCTATGCATAAATAAAATGAAATTATTCACAGTATGAGGGTTTTACGATGTGAAAAGCAATAAGTGATATTTTATGAAACCATAAACTCACAGAATTGGGGAGCGTACTTAAGAAAATAATTACCCAGCATCTAAAAATGCACTAAAAACACTATCAAATGTCTATAAAGTTCCCATAAATGGCAAGAAGACCTGATATATCATATCTAAGAAGTACAAAAAACAACATAATTTTTAAAAACCCCTAAAACTTGGTAAGAATAGTATACTTGCAAGATATAACTATAAATCTGCCTAAGAAAGTCCCCAGGAAGAGTTAGTGATCACCAAAGTGTGAGCTTCCTATGACCTTAGGAAGGCGCATGCATCCTGATACACACACACACACCCCACCCATAGAACCTAAGAGTGCAAATGCGAAACTGGCTTTAACTCCAGCAGTAATGATTACATTTAATTGGAGGAAACAGAAATCAATTTTAGAAATATAACATTATGATACTTCATAAAGTATTTGGAAGAATTTATAAATGTTTCCAAGATATTGTAAGAGACGGACCAAATTCTGAGCCTAGTCCTTAATGGACCTTTATGTTATTCCTTTAGGCAAACCACAAAAGTTCAGAACATTGAGGCATGACTATGAAATGTTTGTAATGAAGTAAACATTCTTAGCGACAGTTACCTGTTATATAACTGAAAAATACAAATATCTACAAATTGAATTATTAATGTTTCTACTGCAGGGAAGTATAATTTTTCCCCGATCTGTTCATGGATTAACAGAAAAAAATGCATACAAATTTATTTTGTGCAGTCATGTTCACAGGAGTCACACAAAATATAAAATCTCAAAGAAATGGCCAGATGACGTTTTTATACCATCCTGAGGTTACAGAAAGAATAGGGGCTTGAGGCTTCTCCCAAAACAGTTGATGGTGGCAACACAGGTTATGGGAGCAGGGAAGAGGAGGCCTGGCTAGCAAAGGTGGTCTGGTTGTACAGATGAAACCTCACAGGTAGCAGAATCTCAGTTAAAGGTGTCAGACTTTCAGTTACTCTTTCCTCGATCCAGACACAGGAGGGCTTCAGAGAAAGCTTGGCTGCATCAATGCATATTTTCTCTACAGAAGAAAATCTTTCCCACAAAAGACAGCTTTGAAGGGTTGTTTGCAGGCCCTCTGCATATCTTTCTCAAAATACACCAAATAAGTATATTCTAGAGTGATTTAGTTTGGTTTCCTTCACTATATTTTACCATATACATTTCAAGACTATCAATAGTAGCTATCCTTTACCTCAAAATATTGATTAAAAAAAAAAAAGAAACAAAACAAAAGAAAAATCATCAGGAAATCTGAAAATTCAAGCCAGATGCTTGGGCACAATTTGTGCAATTATACTTTTAAAAGCTAACATATTTGATGCCTCATAATCTGCCTTATCTCTTGCCATCCATTTAAAGAAAAAGAACAAAAACCAGAGGGCCAAGACTTAATACTTTTCATTCTAAATGGGAAAAAAGAATTTCAAAGAGCATTGTTTTTCAGCAATTTGAATCTAATTTTTCATTTCTAATACAATTACTTAAGAAGGACATAATTTCAAATTGTTTTATTGGACTTTAGAATAATGTTTAGTTTTGCTGAGAAGCCACGTAAAGGGTAAGAACACAGATTCCAGAGCCAGATCTTGTAGAATCAAAATCTGATTCTTCCATTTATTTGCAATTTGCTGTCTCTTGCCTCACTTTATCATCTGTTATGGGGGTCAACAAACTCTTTATGTAAAAGGCATCAGACAGTATACATTTGAGGCTTTACAGGCCACATACAGTCTTTTTTTTTTCTTGGAATTTTTCCTTTTTTTTGAAAATGGAGCTATAAAGCCACATACAGTCTTTTTTTTTTTTTTTTTTTTTTTTTTAGACCAAGTCTCACTCTGTCACGCAGGCTGGAGTATAGTGGCGCAATCTGGGCTCACTGCAACCTCCGCCTCTTGGGTTCAAGTGATCCTCATGCCTCAGTCTCCTGAGTGGCTGGGATCACAGGCACATGCCACCATACCTGGCTAATTTTTGTATTTTTAGTAGAGATGAGATTTCACCATGTTGGCCAGGCTGGTCTTGAACTCCTACCCTCAAGTAATCCGGCTGCTTTGGTCTCCCAAAGTGCTGGGATTACAGATATAAGCCACCATGCCTGGCCTAACAACTCTTTAAAAATGTAAAATAAATATTAATGGCAGTACAAAAACAGGTTAGCAGTTTACTGACACCTGATCTACATAAGAGAGAGAATATTTACCTCACAGGGTTCTTAAGACACTTAAATGAATACATGTAAAGCACTTATAAAGTGTGGGCACACTGTAGAAGCTATAAGATGTTTATCATTACTACTATATTTCTAATCAAATTTTACTTTCAAAATACCTAGTATTCCTGGATGGCTTTTTTTTTTTTTTTTTTTTTTTTTTTTTGAGATGGAGTCTCGTTCTGTCACCAAGGCTGGAGTGCGGTGGTATGATCTAGGCTCACTGCAACCTCTGCCTCCCAGGTTCAAATGATTCTCCTGCCTCAGCCTCCTGAGTAACTGGGATTACAGGCATGCACCACCACGCCCAGCTAATTCTAATTTTGTATTTTTAGTAGAGACAGGGTTTCTCCATGTCGGCCAGGCTGGTCTCGAACCCCTGACTTCAGGTGATCTGCCTGCCTCGGCCTCCCAAAGGTGCTCGGATTACAGGTGTGAGCTACTGCGCCTGGCTTCCTGGATGTTTTAGCATTACTTAGTGATCTGAAATTTGGAGACAGATTTTTCTTTCTCGGTTTATTCTACATTGCCAGAAAAGCAGTTTAACATAGTATGCTGATGAAGCTTCTAAATGTGGCATTGAAATCAAGTGATTGGAAGAAAGGGCCATAAAGACTGAGGCAGGTGCAGCTGAGCAGGAGCAGCCATAAGGAGAAAGATGAAAATGTAGTAACTGAGTAACCTGAAACATTCAATTAAACACAAAAACCATTTCTTAATCATTACAGTATTTCTCTCTAGTCACAGATATATGCAAACCTATTTATCTAGGTGACCTTGAAATACCAGTCATTTACTTTTTTGAACAAAGGGGATAATCAGAAAGCAGAAAATAAGTACGAGCTTGGTTAAAATGCAATAGTATTTTAATGTACCAGAGTTCTAAGCAAGATGAGTTTGCCTTAAGTTTTGCAACTGACTGAATGTTTGTGTTCTCCAAAAATTTCTATGCTGAAATTCAAACCCCCTACGTGATGATACATGATGATACTAGGTGGTGGGGTCTTTGGGAAGAGCAATGTGAAGATACAATGGGATTGGTGCTCTTATCAAAGGACTCCAGAGAGTTCTCCAGCCCTCTTTTTGCCATGTGAGGATACACGAAGAAGACGGCACTCTGCAACCAAGAGGGCTCTCACCGGAACCCAACCATGCTGGCAATCTGACCTCAGACTTCCAGCTCCAGAGCTGTAAGAAATAAATTTCTGTTGTTTATAAGCCACCCAGTCTATGGTACTTTGTTATGGCAACCTGAAATGACTAAGACAAGTATTATCAAGAGTAACGGCACATATTTATGAAAATCACAACATGATATAAAAACTTACGAAGAAAAAATATCTTTAACAACCAGGAGACAATTTGTAATTTTGAGCAGAGAGCTTAGAAATGGAAAACAAACATAAAGCCCAGCCCTTTTGTGATTTATAAAGCACAGGGTGAATAGGGCCATATACAAATATTTAAATGCAAAACACACAAGAGGGTAAGTTTCAAACATTCTACAAAGTTTTATATTCAAATACAGAGCTTAATGAATTAAACTCTGTAACACAGTGATGTCTAGATAGGAAAGAAAACTTGCTTCAACTTTAATAAAATACATTTTAATTGTACAATATGCTAAGTACAAATGCAGTAGCTCAGCTTATTCACACTTATATGGCATCCTGTGACTACACGTTGCCCAACTTACTTCTACGTAATCTTTACATGAAAATGTGGAGTAGGGATGAATGTCTATAGGCTAAAAACTAGATTTTGGAGATCATGAAAACAAAGAAAAAGGGTACTTCTCTTTCTTGAAAATATTTGCATAGGTATGAGCTACTGTATTTTGTGGAATACCAATTAACTTAGTGTCAAAATAGTTTTAAGGATTTTTATCAAAGTCATTTATGTCCAAAGTTTAAAATTTGAGTAGTAGTGATAATAGCTTTAAAACAAAACAAAACAAAAACAACAAAACAACATCAACAACAAAACAAAGCAGAAAAAGCAGAGTAGTCTCTGACCTTCCCTCTACCATACCTGTCCTGGTTGCTCTCCCAAGTAAGAGCCTCTTCATCATTTAGTTGTCATTCTGGTAGACACATCTGTATTTCTAATATCTATCATACTCTTGAATCATCTATCTTAAAACAGGCTGCTTGGTACTGAATCCTAGTACCAGACTTACTAGCTTTGTGAACTTTGGCAAACTACATAACATTTTAAGGCCTCAGTTTACTTATCTATAAAATGGAAATACTAAAACCTACCACATAGGCTTATTGTGAGGATTAAATGATGTAAAATTCTGTATGTGTAAAACCTGCTTATAATAATCATATAGTAGTAACTATGATTACTTTTATTACTACCTAATCGTGAGTGAGGATTTGAATTCTCAATCCATTCTTTCTCCATCCTCCTAAAATAGTTGTAGCATATAAGTTTTTAAAAAAATTACATTCATTGTTTCCATCATGTCCTTTCTATATCTGCAACTGTAGATTAATGAGATTTTCATTGTGCATCCTCTAAAACAATTTACAAGAGAGATGGTAAGCTAGCTAAGATGCTGAGCCACTGGAATTTTCTGGATAACTTTCAATTTGCCAAATGCCAAATCACTGGTATTTCTGGACTATGAGAAACTGGAATATAAAACTGTTGTTGTAGCTTTATGTGCGTTTATTAAAGTCTCTGTGAAACATGTACCATTACCGCATTTACCATAACATCTTTATTACTCACTTATCTTATTTTTGCCTTCTGTTTTCACAGCTACGGACATTAGAGATGGTATACATTGTGTATTACAGTTTTTCTTTACATGCAATGTTTATCGGGATCAACATCATTGCTCTATAAGCTGTTTCTCCATGATTAAAATGAAGGCTTCTATTTATAGTTCACAATTAGAAGTGATCTCTGATTTGTGAGAAATAATAATTTGTGTGCCTGAGATGTATCTAAAATTCTAAAGAACATTTATGTAACAGTTTAAGTTCATGAAAAAGTTTGGTAAGTCACAATTTATTTTAACAAAGTGCTATGGTAAATTGGAGGCATTTAAAAGGAAAAAACAAGTCAGTAATAATTACTGAACAGTCAAACATTAATTTACTTTATATCTCTTAATCTGAAGATGCAACATTTTCATCCAGCCAACGAAATAAAAGTAGATACTATCCATGAAAAGGTTCTCAAATTATCCCTCATTAAATTTTAAGTTCTCTGAAGATAACGATATGTCTTATTTACCTTATATCATCACTGCCTAGGATTATGCCTGACTAGTTGGTATAGAGATGTTCAACATACACTGAATAAATAAATTCAGCTTAACTTAGTCTCAGATCATTTGCAAATGCTTGACAGTAAGACACCCAGTCCCATACTAACGCAGCTTTTTTCTTTGCAGCATAAACAAAGCACACTAGTTGGTACATTTTACATTTTATTGATGGTGACACATAGTAAAAATTGAATGTATATTAATTACCCATGGTCCCTTATAAATGTTTAAGGTTATTTTTCACAAGCACAATTCATACTGCAAAGTCATAAACTAAATTTTTAAAAAAGACAATTAAAAAATAAAATACTTTAAACATATCATAAATCATGAAGGGATGAGATGGCTTGTAACTCTGACTTAAACATTCTACATACAATCAACTGTAGATCTTCACTAAGAAGTGGATAATTCTAGGGAGCCCTTTTGAAGGAAGATTTAGTTTTTAAATAATTAATGGCCAGATTAGCATACTATGTTCGTAAAAAACTCAATCAGAGTCCATACATGCAAGCAGAAAATTATATTCTTAGATGCATAAACATCTCTTACAAAATGTAAAGTATTCTGTTTGCCTTAGATAGATTCCTTGAATTGAACATTGCTGAGGTTTCCAACTACTATCTTTTCATGTCTTCACAGCCTGGATCTGATCTGACAACAAAAAACAAACAAAAATTATCAATCTTTATAGGGCAAAATCTATTTTCTACAGTAATCTAAGACAAATCTATACACATGTTGGAAGCTTATCCATACATTTGCTTTTGTCATGATTATTACTATTTTTTAGAGATAGGGTCTTACTGTGTGGCCCAGGCTGTGCTGTAACTTCTGGGGTCAAGGGGTCCCCCCACCTTCACCTCTCCAGCAGCACTCTGCTTCGTCTCCCTGCCTCCCTTTCAGGCGCAACTATCTGTAACTCTCTTTTATGTGAATACTTGTAATGCTTCTTCAAATATCAGTGCCTTCAATGTAAGATGAGACATCAGCTCTCTCACACTCCCATGCCGCTCCTAGGCAACCCTCATAATACTTCTAATACCCCCATTCTCCTAACACAGTAATGTAGTCATTGTCAATATGATGCCTATGTGAATTCACAGCTAAGACAGGTGGCATACTATGATTACTTTTCCTTTCCTCTTCTACATTTTATCCCTCCTAGAGTTAATAATTGTCTTTCCCACTCCCATCCAACTCATCTGTTTAATTGTTGTATGTATTTAACACTAATTCAATTGCACTACTCCCATAGTTTAAACATTTATTACAATGAAATACATTACATAGTCTATCAATTTCACCTTCCTGAAAAACTCCTCCATAGAGTCTTATAAAACTCTCAAATCTACACTCATTTTCTCTATGTCTGCCACAGTCATTCTGTTATAATGTCTTCTTTCATCATTATTCTAGGGCCTCCATTAATATCCTGGGGATTTCTTCCCCTACTCTCTTGTGCTGCTTTTCCTGTCTCGTGATCCCTTATTTTTCTCTTCTTGATTTATATTCCTGTTTGTTTGTTTGATAATGCTGGTAGCTAGATATTCCTGTTTGTGAAAAATATTCTTCTCAGAGTCTACCTTAGTAAAAAGCATAGAAAGTAAATTCTTGAGATGTTATATATCTTTCTAAAAAGTCCCTTTACCGTTAGGGAGAGTGGGGGAGGCGGCGGAACTACGTGTGCTTGATCAATCCTCTTTCACTGGAATACTCCTGCATAGTTTGTAAGTCTAATATTAACATCTGAGAGCATTATTAACTTTTTCCATGCACACAAGGCAATAAATTGAATACATTTTATTAGTAATATGGGAAGATTTCTTTTTAAAAATACCTAATTTGAAAGTTTCAGGGCAAGAAAACTTACAGTTCTGCAACAGTTTCTGTTTATTCTCTGACAGTTCCTAGTCTAATCAGGCATTCTTGTTTTTGGGTTGTTCTAGATACACAATTATTGAGACTGTTTTCAAAGACAATAGAATCATGTCATTAAGTGTCCATTTAATATTTCACCGAAAAGCTTTTAACCCTAAACTTAATTAAAAAAAATTTTTTGAGACAGTCTTGCTCTATCACTCAGGCTGGAGTGCAGCAGCATGATCTTGGCTCACTGCAACCTCTACCTCCAGGGTTTCTGCCTCAGCCTCACAAGCAGCTGGGACTACAGGTATGCACCACCATGCCTGACTAATTTGCTATAATTTTAGCAGAGATAGGGTTTCACTATGCTGGCCAGGCTGGTCTCGAACTCCTGTCCTCAAGTGATCTGTCTACCTTGGCCTCCCAAAATGCCAGGATGACTGGCATGAAACACCGCTCCTGGCCCCAACCTTAAACTTTTTAAATAATAAGATTAAATTAGCCCCAACTTAACCAAAGGCCTTCTTGTTTATCATACTATGAAATTTCAGAATCCTGGAAACAAAATGAGATATTCACAGCTAGATTTACATAAATGCCTTTGGCTAACAGAAGCATATCTCCTATATTTACTGCTATTTGTTTTTTAAAAATAGATTTTTATCTCTTTTCAAATCTAGAGAGAGTTGGGAATATGACAATGTAAACTATTTGTTATTACACAGAAAATATAACCAAAGCAGCTGGGCATGGTGGCTCATATCTGTAATCCCAGCACTTTGGGAGGCCGAGGCGGGCAGATCACCTGAGGTCAGGAGCTTGAGACCAGCCTGCCCAACAAGGCAAAACCCTGTCTTTACTAAAAAACACAAAAAATTAGTTGGGCGTGGTGGTGCGTGCCTGCAATCCCAGATATTTGGGAGGCTGAGGCAGAAGAATCTCTTGAACCCGGGAGGCGGAAGTTGCAATGAGCTGAGATCATGCCACTGCACTACAGCCTAGGTGACAAGAGTGAAGCTCCATCTTAAAAAAGGAAGAAGAAAAGAAAATGCAACCAAAGCATCTCCTATTTGAAACCAAATGATACACTTTTTAATCCTGTGGACTTAGTTTTCTTCCTTTGTTAAATAGAGTGTTTAGGTAAAAGGGTAAATTTAACATTTGTGGGGTGCTTTCTTATGCAAGGTACTTTAACAGTATCAAATTTAATCTGTACAAAATTTAACACATTTTATTTTTTAAATTTTACAGATAAAAAAACTTCATAAGAGATGTTAGCTAATAGAGAGGTTAATTAGTAAGAAGTAGAGGCCTGTGCGGTGGCTCACACCTGTAATCCCAGCACTTTGGGAGGCTGAGGCGGGCGGATCACGAGGTCAGGAGATCGAGACCATCCTGGTCAACGTGGTGAAACCCCGTTTCTACTAAAAATACAAAAAAAATCAGCCGGGTGTGGTGGCGGGCACCTGTAGTCCCAGCTATTCGGGAGGCTGAGGCAGGAGAATCGCTTGAACCTGGGAGGTGGAGGTTGCAGCGAGCCGAGATTGGGCCACTGCACTCCAGCCTGGTGACGGAGACTCCGTCTCAAAAAAAAGAAAAAAAAAGGTATTAGAATAAATTTGTTGGACTCAAAAGCCCAAGCTTTTTTTTTTTTTTTCTCGCTTTTCTTGTTTTTTCACTATTAGTGCTTCTTATATAAAATAGAGGGACTACTGCTTACCTTGCAGAAAATTGTAAGGGATACATAAAGTAATATGGGAAAACACGGACACAAAAGTATTTCCAACAATGTGTCCTCCTTATAAAGACTTAGGAGGTAAGACAGGTAATGATGGATGGATCAGAAAAGTCAAAGAAACAAAAATTAGATATCAAGACCAGAGTTGGCAATTGGTACTGCGATGTTGGATTGCTACTGACACCTAGTGGCTTACTGCTAACAACAAGATAAAACCAGAAAAAAGAAGGGATGGGGAACTACTCGTTACAATCTGGAAGACTAGCAACTTATTTTCCATAAATACTGTGCTCTGAATTACTTTATCATGAGTGTCAGTAGAGTTTCCATCCATGCTATATCTTCATTGCTAGCAATGGTAAGTGCTCTGTAAAATATGAAATGATGCTGAAAACATACTCTTGGTATCTTCTCTGGAATACTCCTCCGTAATCTATCTGTTTCTGGTGGAAATCCATCCCACTGCACTGAACACTTCTTTATTGCAGTCTAAGAAACTAAGTTGTTGGATTCACAGAAAAATCCTTCTCGTTCTTCTGAGAATGAATGACTAGTGGTTCTCGATTAAGTTTCACTAATTGTAAAATATGACTTGAATGTTCCTTGCAGTTTAATGGTGTCATAACTACATAAATATAAAAAGACATGTACATACAATAGTCTGTCAACTAAACCACCATATTTTACCAATGACAAATACAAATATTTATAAAATGCACAATTAGTACTTTGAACCAAAGAAATACTATGGTGTATGAGCAGTCAGGCTACTCTTATACCTGCCATGATATGCGCTCTATCCCTGCTATTGTTTCCAACATGCAGAAGATTAAAAAAAAATCATACACAACTGGCATTAAAAGGTTTGTGTAGAAGAATCTGTAACTATGAGACTATAGCTAGAATTTATAATATCCTGTTATTCATTCTTGTTCAGGGCAGAGACATTCCTGATCGAAATTATTTTTAGTTGTTATACTCTGAACTGGAATTTCTGACTTGGCCATTAGGATCCTGCAATAAGAACCTATGAACTTGGTTTCATTCACATCTATCTACTGCTCTGTGTGCTTCAAGCCGTTCCTTTGGGTGAGAGACCATTAGGATAAATAATATATGCTAATTTATTACCTAATATCATAAGCTTGTACCAATCTATGACAACTATTTTGATGAATAGCAACTAGAACTGTAAATACACAAAATACCAATAAAAGATCAGTATTTATAATACTAAATACGGGTATTACAAGTTATATATACATGCTATGTATAAAGGGAGCTATATATGCAGTATGGCATGATTCTTAAAAGATACATGTCATTCAGACTTATTTTTAGTTATTGACAGTAGGGCCTAACATTTGTCCCAAAATTTTAAATGTGCTTCTATTACTCAATCTGACAGAAATTTGTTACTATGTTTAAATTATTTTCTATATGTGCCATATATATTGACTGTACAAATTCAAACACCTTCTGTAAATAAATCCTTTCGCAATATGCAACATAAGTAAATGGAACAAGGTATGGATACTTACTGTATTGTTTTTTCTGACAGCAGAAATACATGGAAACAAGAGGAAAAAAGGCAATGATATAAAAATAAAATGAAAAAAAGATGAAAATATGAATGAAAAGGAA